>NC_056744.1:1086152987-1086160487 GCF_019279795.1 Protopterus annectens | reverse complement strand
AAGCCCAATCTACTTTCCAAATGAATTTAATGTGAATAAGATAAAACTAATCATAAAACCTTTCTCTGAAACATAGCTCAACCACGTAACACACGAAAACAACAAACCCAACAATAATATAAAAATTAAAAGTAATATCATATAATAAATACAAAAAAATGTTGTCTCTCATAATCACTACAATGGTAGAAAACAGTAAACTTAAGTAAACACAAGAAAACAGAATGTTCAATACCAAAGAATCAACCAACATAGCATTCCTTCTTAAATCAAACTCAGAATAAGAAAATATCAGTTGAAAAGTACAATAATAATTAAAAAAATATGAAAAGTATTGCTTAAAAAAAATCAAAATTTAGGAAAATCATGTCCCTCCACCACAGAGGCACACATGCGTGTGCGCACACACACACACACACACACACACACACACACACACACACACACACACACACACACACACACACACACACACACACACACACACACACACACGCGCGCGTGCAAACATGCACACAGACTGAACCAGACTAAAATGAGACCTCAGATAATTGGTACATCTAGAGGTAGATGAGGAAGATGCCAAGAGAGAGAGAGTGTAAAAAATGGATTTCTAGAGGGGACACAGTGTTAGTGCATGGGTAGTCATTTCTTTGTTTTGGATTTTCCCCCTTCTTAATGCCTGTGCAACATGGGATTGGTGCATCTCTCTCTCTCTCTCTCTCTATATATATATATATATATATATGACAGTGATGTGTTTTATATGGAGAGGCAGTGGCAAACCTTGCATTGTTGTTGGCTGTTTGTTGTGAGCTTATTAATGTTATGCTTGATAGGTTGCAAGGTACAAGTCATTAGTGAAGATGAAAATAAAAAGAGGACCTAAGATGGAGCCTGAGGGACCCCCTAAGGTGTGGGGGAGAAGTTCAGAGAGATTGTAGTTCCATAAAACAGCCTGTTTACGGGAAGGTAGGAAAGGAGTTGGTGATTCACCATATCAAGGCTTTAGAAAGGTCTACAAAGAAATGTGATGAGAGAAGATTGCTTGTTAGAAAGGAGGTGATTACAATAACTTGTTTGTGGATGCATTTTTATTTTATTTTTAGGAGATAGCAGTGCTTATAGGGCTAGGAGTTAGAGTATTCAAATGAGTCAGTTCCTTGAGGGGATGATGTGTGATGTGTTTAGATTTTTATATAGGAAGGTATAGTATTGGTTTTATTAGTAGTAGAGATTGGGTAGGATTGGGTGGCAAACGGCTTTGGCACCTAGTACAGGGGAGAGTTTGTCAGGGTAGAGGTAAGGCTTTTAAGTTTTTAAGTAGATTCAGAGAAGTAGGGATGGGTTTTTTATCTTTAATGATAGCTGACTTTGTCATGTTCCTGAGACCATGCCTTATTTCTATTAAGGATCAGCTGTTTTGTGTTGGTTGTAAAGGTTTTATTAAAGAGGTTAACAGCCGCTGCCTGTAGAGGAGAGTTTTAAGAGGGGAGACCAGTTAACCAGGGTAGGTTCATTTTCTTGAGGGTCAAAGAATTAGTGGAGGTTGTTTTAGCTGAGTTTTGTGCCTAATGATGTATGTGAGAGAGTGGTCACTAAAAGTCATGGGGGGAGGTACCTGTTGAATTTTTTTTGGGGACTATTTGTTATTATTGCTCTTATTAGTTCTGGTTGTAGAGTTGATGGTTTGGTGGAATCGTGGCAGGTTGATAATAAGGGGATGATTAGCTTGATTGCAAGCATTCAAAATATTGAAGTCACCTAGACTATGGTGGTTTCTTGAGGGAGATTAGTAGAAAACCAGTTAAGTAGGTTTTCTCTAATATAGGGTGGGTTGGTTGGTGGAAGATAAGATATGTGTTGCACATGTTTAGACTAAGATGTGTTGTGAGTAGGATGGGGGGGTGGGGGTGTGTCTATGTGGAATGTTAACACATTAGGATAATGGTTGTTCATATAGTAGGTTAGGGTAGGTGGTGGAAAGAATAGTTAGAAAGAGTTAGTAGTAGAGGAGGATGGTGGAGGTGTTGTATGTTGAGAAGAGTAAAGAAACCGTAAAATAGGAGAGGAGTTAGGTAGAAGAGAGAGGGGAGGGACAGGATGACTATGGGGTAGTAGTAGAAGAGTGGTCTGATTGGTTGCAGAAATGTGGTGGGTGGTGTGGGATAAATGATGTGGGGGGAGGTGTGGTAGGTGGGTGGGAGGGGGAGGGGAGGGAGATCAAGAGGAGGGAGGAAAACAGGGGGAGTGAGACACGAGAGAGAGGGAGTTAGGAAGATCAGAGAAGAACAGAAAAACAGACAGGTAAGGTGGTGTAAGTGTGAGTTATTTGATATAGATATAGAATAGAAGATATAGAGGAATGGAGATGAGGAATGGAGTTACCAAGGCCAGGTTAGTACAGGAGGGTGCTTAACTCGAGATACACAAAAAACAAACAGTCTCAAGCAACAAAAAAATGCTACTTTTTAATTTCAAAGTGAGTCGGTGCCTCCTGAAAGCACAAGATATGAGCTCAGGTTTGAGGTTTCTTTTGTTCCCAGAAGAGTGGAAGGCAGGAAAGGAGAAGTGCTGAAAGTTACACAGGAGACATTGGGAAAGAGATAGTGAATGAATAGAGCTTATGAGCTGCAGAGAAAAAGTAACAGTGGAAAAGAAATATTTAAAAAACAACATTAACACTGTAATACTGGTACAAAACATTAAACATTGAATAATGAAAACAATACGATGATTCAGAGCAGCACAGTGTAGTGTAAAATACCAGGTATTTTTTTGCATTAAGAAACAATTGCAACATAATACATTCAAGTATGGTACAAGACAAATGCCATCCTATGGTAAGCCATGAGTAAAAGTTCTTTCCAGAGAAAAGAGACTAAGTATCAGCAGGGACTAGAAGATTAAGGAGTTAAACTCACTTAATACTATATATATATATATATATATATATATATATATATATATATATATATATATATATATATTTATATATACACATTCCGGAAGTGTGCCGGTCTTGTCCCCAAATGAGGGAATGCAAGGAGCTTAGCCCCTTGCTAACAAATCATAGGTTTGTATTAGGCTATCTGCCCTTACTCACCATTTTAAGCCTAGCTAATTTTCCTCAAAAGTGATAATCAAACACTGTACCCTGTGTCTGTGAGGTCATCACCTTAGCCATTATTTGCCAACTCCCCAACCCGAAATCCTGTCAGTTTCATTTTTTCCCTTTTGGCATGTCAGCAATTTGTACTTGATGATGTGTTTCCTCAGTGTCTCGTTAGATGGGTTTTAGTAGTAGAACAAAGATAATCTGATATTGCTGCATCCCTAACATTTCAGAAATATGAACTCTCCTACTGTTGTATGCCTAAAAATGTACAAACCACACCACTGCACTGAATAGAAACAGGAATGTTAATAAATGAGCAAGTAAATAAATAAATAAAAGTTGAGACTGGATTCATTAAGGTTACCACAGAGTACACACGTTATCTTTCTGAGTGAATAGACAGCACAAGCGTTGTGGCAGAGCTGTACTTGAATTCAGAAAGTGTACATAAAGTGTACGCACATACCCCAGAATTCAATAAACTCTGTGCAGGAATAGCACTATTCCTGCATGGAGTGGTACATGTCTGTATAGCACAGCAGTGCGCCTTGCATAGTCATGAAGGTGCATTGCTGTTTAACCTACACAGACACGAACCATGAATGAGTGCAGTGGGCGTGTTCAACAAGTGCATGGACATTGAATACACCCCCTGCAGTCAAAAAGTGCCATACAGCACTTTCTAATGTGATCTGGCATAATATTAGAGAATTTCTGTAATATTATGCCAGTATTCCAGTGTCTACTGACACTAAAATGAAATAAATGATCATTTCAGTGTCCACGGACACTGAAATACATACAGCAGCAGGAAAGCAATGCAGTGGGTATGTGACTGGTTCTGTGACACACCCCTTGCATTGTAAAAGTGCCGTACAAAACCTCCACAACCTGCTAAAGCAGGAAATGTGTACCAAAGTACAGATAAAGGTGGATAAATCCCTGAAACAGGACACATCATACATATTGCCCTCACAAACTGAGAAAGTTGATAGAAAACAGGTCATACATTAGCATGGCTTACTAAAGGACAGAAATCTGAAAGCAAATGTATGCCAACATTCCCTGACAGCAGTCCATGTGGACAAAGGCACAAATAATGGGGGGACAAAACACTAAAAATAGGGACACGTCTGAAATATTGCCCTCACACACTTAGAAAGTTGATAGAAAACAGGATATGTATTAGCAGGAATCTCTGAAGGATATAAGCTGAAAGCCAAATGTATGCCATTATTTACTTATTGCAGTCGTCAATAACTTGTCAGAACACCACAATACTCACTATACAACATAATAATATAATAATAATAATAATATTATAATTGTTTTTTTTCTAGGCTAAGGAATGTTTAAGTGTAGCTAAGCAGGTGTGAACATTATGTCCCTGTGCTTACCATAGCTTAAACATCCCATAGGAGGTAAATACAAATATAGAAGTAAACATTTCAAGCCAAGGTAGTGTAGTGGTTAGCATCCCAGCTTTACATGCAGGTGTTCATGGTGTGAGTACCAAGGCAGGCCAGTTATTTTCATATGGGAAAGCAGTGTTAAAATTATATTTTTTAAACTTAAATTATGTAGTAACTGTTTTTTGTCAACCATGGTAGTGTAGCTGGTGTACAATGTAAGTGTGAGTGCATATAACATGTGAAACCACCCATGTATACACATGTCCCATACAGTATAGTCACACCCCTTGCCAATGTAAGAAAAGCACATAGAGGGATGGCCATGTAAAGTACATCATATACACTAAATAAATAAGTCAGTCTTCTGACATATTTAAAAAATTAAAAGTGAGCAATGGTTAGCAATGGTCAGCTATGCTTAGCAGGTGTAACCATTGCTAGGATGTGAATGCTAAGAAGCAGGTAGCTCAGTTAAGTGGATTTGCGCACTGTTAAACACTGCTCAACAACTCCTCCTTTAAGCAGTGTTAAAACCGGCTTAGTGGATTTGTGTACTGCTTAGCAGAGCTTAACCTTTTCAAAATGGCCTAATGACAGCAAATGGTGGGAATATTGCACTATTTAAATGGCGCAGGTGGGAATACAGCCATAATCTGTTATAATCCATCTGTGCAGATACAATGGCTGGCATAGGAGAGGGAGTGCACTTTCGGGTGCAACACTGGAGCATTCTTGAGTCCAGGGTCATGGCTGGACTCCTAGTTAAAATCCATGAGGACAGACTGCTGCAGGGCCAGTACCATGGCTTCTATACAAACTGGAGGCCTGGGACAGTCTCGCACATGACCTTACCAGTGTTACTGGCATTCCCCAGACTGGTGAGCAGGTATGGCACCACTATGCCTACCTAAAGCATAGGAAGGGGGAGCTCTTGGACCATTGGATCCAAAATGGATGGCACTGGAATCTACCAGTAGTGTGTAAGTATCACTATCAAGTAGTTTGTAGCAAAGACTAGCCTGAAAATGGGATAGACAGATATGCATAATGTGTGTTTTTCTCCCCTACAGCTGCAGCAGAGAGGGCTGTGAATGTGGAAGCCCACAGTGACAGACTGCTGAGGCTGTGTAAACAGGATGTTGAGTACAAATCTATTTTGCAGTATATTGTTAAAATAGCTAAGAAGGAGTACACTGCTAGTAGGTATACTGTTACAGAGTGAACTGAATAAATAAAAAAGTATGACTAATGAATATTGAAGTACAATAAAGACCCTTAATAAACTGTGTTGTGTTTATTCTGGTATGTTGTTGTAGACATATATAGAATATATACAGGTTCTTCACAGCAAATATGGCTGTAACAGCATACATTAACTGAGGCGCATCTGTGAACAAGCTGTTAGGAGAAACTGTAGATGGTGTAGCTGTAAAATGAGATATAAATTAAATGTGAAATATCTACTGCACTAAGCTCTGAACCCTGAATAGTAATCTGGAAAGTATCAATGTGTGTACCATGCAGCATTGCCTTGTGTTAACCTTTACTTTCCAGGTTGTAGTAATCCAAAGGAGCAATGCACAGTATAATAACTATCTGTCATGCATGCAACACAGGATTATAAGTTCAGACTGTTTAACCAAGAGACTGTTAGGCAGAAACCATCAAAACATGAAACAGCACTTCCCCAGTAGCCCAGTGTGATGAAAAATAGCTTAGTTGTTAATTTTGCACACCCAGACATGGTTTGAATCCAGGAAGTGATACTAAGATGTGTGCATATCTACACACAAGGAATCAGGAATAAATGTAAAAACAGTCAGATAGTGTTAACAGATATTTTCCCTACAGGTTTTACAGATAAGTAACTGTTGTCAGTAGCTGTATGAATATATTAATAAACGGTGTACAACTGTTCAATTGTCCCACTACATGCCTGCAAATGACAGCAGGGTAGGTACATACGATATGCACTCTTCCCGAATCATACCTCTCAATTGTACAGAATTCACTGAATGTCCAGATATTTGTCTCAGATTTTTGGTCCATTTTACATAAAGTAGTGGTGTCATGGCAAATCAGTGGCAAACCATTATAGACTGAAGTTAGAAAATAATGATAGACATACAAGTGTCAGATGTCATATCCATCAGAAAAGCCATGCAAATCCAAAACCTGTTATTTTATCAACTTTCTAAGTTTGTAAGAGCAATATCTAAAAAATGTCCATATGTATGGGCCTTTGTCCCACTCTTATGTATGAATTTGTCCAGATGTCATGGTCTAAGAGGTTGAGAAGTATGTTTTCGATACATGTCTCTCAGGTGTCACGCTGTCACAGCTAGTGGTCACTGCTGCAAATACTCCTGGACACAGATAGGAAACCAGTTGACATGTGCCAGTAGCATACTTACATAACAGCCATTCAGGGTACCCCTCCTGTGCCAGATATGTAACCCTGATATGTACAAGTCCCCTCTAGTCAATATACCCAGAGTAGTCACAGTTTGCCTCATATCATTCCAGGCTGACAGTTTAATAGGCATATTTGTACTACAGAAGCTATGGCCATAGGTAAATGTAAAGTGAGGGCAGACCCATAGAGTATTGAGCAGTACTGTTGTGGAAAATAGAAGCATAAACAGTTGTTAATGTATTTTCTGTCTGTCCGCCCACCCCTCATCTGCATCAATAATTATTGCAATTACACTATGGGTATGTTGTGCTCCAACCCTAATGTTGGGACTTGTGTTATATTATTGTTAATATATTTGATTGTTTGCATGTTAACATATCTTGTTCAAATACCCTTGTTGGTGGCCTGTTGTCATCAATGTTACTGGCATGCCATTACAATGCATACTGTTGTTCCATTTATGCATGTGTTCTGTTTGCTATGCAACTGTTTCAAATCTGTTTTATTGGGTTAATTGGAACACCCATGCATGCTGTTATAACTAATTTTGAAAT
>NC_056744.1:1086090487-1086147987 GCF_019279795.1 Protopterus annectens | reverse complement strand
TCTTCTCAACCTGTTCCCTACTCTCACTACAGATCACAATGTCATCTGCAAACATCACAGTCAATGGGGACTCCTGTCTGATCTTGTCTGTCAATCTGTCCATCACCACTGCAAATAAGAAAGGGCTCAGAGCTGATCCCTAATGTAATCCCACCTTCACCTTAAACTCATCTGTCACTCCCACTGACAAACTCACCACTGTCACACTACCCTTGTACATATCCTGTAGCACTCTTACAGATTCCTCCTCCACTCCTGACTTCCTCATACAATACCACAACTCCTCTCTAGGCACCCTGTCATATGCTTTCTGTAAGTCCACGAAGACACAGCGCAACTCCTTACGACCTTCTCTGTACTTCTCCATCAGCACTCTAAGAGCAAACATCATATCTGTAGTGCTCTTTCCTGGCATGAAACATTACTGCTGATCACTTATCCTCACCTCCCTTCTTAAGCTAGTTTCCACTACTCTTTCCCATAACATCCTGCTGTGACTAATCAATGTTATCCCTCTGTAGTTACTACAGCTCTGCACATCAACCTTATTCTTATAATCAGTACCCAAACAATTTTTCGCCACTCCTCACACATCCTATTACTTTCCAAGAATTCATTAGACAATCTGGTTAAAAACACCTCTGCCATTTCTCCTAAACACCACCATGCTTCCACAGGTATGTCATCTGGACCAACAGCCTTTATATTCATAATCCTCTTCATAGCTATCTTTACTTCCTCCTTGCTAATCCATTGCACTTTCTTGATTCACCATACCCACATCATCCAACCTTCTCTTTCTCTCATTCTCTTCATTCAACAGCTCCTCAAAGTACTCTTTCCATCTGCTCAAAACACTCTCCTTGCTTGTGAGAACATTTCCCTCATTATCCTTTATCACCCTTATCTGCTGCACATCATTCCTAGCTCAGTCCCTCTGTCTAGCCAATTGGTACAGGTCCTTTTCTCCATCCTTAGTGTCCAACCTTTCATACAACCCTTCATACCCATCATCCTTAGCCTTCACCACATTTCTCTTTGCCATGCACCTCATCTCCTTATACTCCTGTCTACTTTCATCTCTCTGACAATCCCACTTCTTCTTTGTCACGTTTCTTCTCTGTATACTCCCCTGTACTTCTTCATTCCACCACCAGGTCTCTTTGTCCTCCTTCCTCTGTCCAACTATCACACCAAGTACCCTTCTAGTCATCTCCCTTACTAGATCTGCTGTAGTTACCCAGATATTCGATAACTCTTCATTTCTACCCACTGCCTGTCTTAACTCTTCCCTGAACTCAACCTCACAATCACCCTTTTTCAGTTTACACCATTTTATCCTTGGTACTGCCCTCACACTCATCCTCCTCTTCATTGATCACCATTGTCATCCCACAGACCAACATTCCATGCTGCCGAACTACACTTTCTCCTGTCACCACTTTACAGTCTCCAATCTCCTTCAAACTGGTCCTCCTGCATATGATATAATCCACCTGTGTGTATCTCCTGCCATTCCTGTATGTCATCCTATGTTCCTCTGTCTTGTTAAAATATGTATTCACCACAGCCATGTCCATCCTTTTTGCAAACTGCACCACCATCTCACCTTCTGAATTCCTTTACTTAACACCATAACTACCCATCACTTCTGCATCACCTCTGTTCCCTTCACAAACATGCCCATTGAAATCTACTCCAATCACCACTCTCTCACCCTTGGGTACAGTCATCACCACTTCATCCAACTCACTCCAAAGTTTTTCTGTCTCATCCATCACACACACAACTTGTGGAGCATATGCACTAATAGTCATCATTACACCATCAATTTCTAGCTTCATAAACATCACTCTATCCGACACTGTTTTCACCTCCAAAAACACTCTTGGCATACTGTTCCTTCAGGATAACCCCTACACCATTTCTCCTCCCATTCACACCATGATAGAACAATTTGGACCCGACTCTGATACACCTAGTCTTATCCCCCTTCCATCTGGTCTCTTGCACACACAATATATCAACTTTCCTTCTGTCCATCATATCAGCTAGCTCTGTCCCCATACCAGTCATACTGCCAACATTAAAAGTTCCTACCCTCACTACCACACTCCTAGCCTTTCTCCTCTCTTCCTGCCATATGAGCATCAGACATCCTCTAGGGTATGTCTGTAAATGCAAAGGCTATTGTGCTATCAAATGACTTAAGTGTGTTACAGCAATATTAAGAAAGTGTTACTAATTTTGGCCCATCATCCCCCCATGTATGTGTGGCACCCTCCAGATGCCCTGCTCTAATAGGTTGACAGGAATGACTGAGCAGCAAGAGTGTAAATACAGTGTGCCATACTGACATAGAACATAAATGTATTTCAGGTATTACCTGTGCACATGTATGCATGAGAAAGTGTACTTGGCTCCCTCATAACAACAGACATGGGATGCAAAATGTCAGCTAAGTAAGCTGTACATGTTGTACATGTGTGTAATCTTAGTTTCTGTGCATCCAACAGAGTTAGATTTTTACAGCTACTGGTTGTTGCATTGCCCTGAAACAGACATGGGTACTAGAATAAGTATGATTATCAGGTTGAAATTGGAGAGATGTCCAACTGTTTTATGACCTTGTGTCCATGCCTACTACAAACAGTTATATGACCACCTACATAGCTGTACAGACTCAGCAATACCTTACTTGTAAAACCTGTCTCCACCAAAGTAGAGTAATCCCCTTTGCTGGACAGCAGCAATATACAAACCACATAATTGGTCACTATATTGGCTGTACAGGGCAAAGTAGGAGCAGGCACCAACTTGGCAGCAAGTCAACCTTTGTCTGAATGAGCATATAAGGTCACAGGTGGATTACCGTAAGGCTAACTATGAGTACAAATTGAACACATACACCAAGGGCAATCACATGGCCATCTTCACATATGTCTGCAATCTCAGAAGCAACAACCCAACCCACCCTGTAATGGTAGCCAATCTCACCACATACACACACACCATAGCTATAGCCAACCTGCTGTAGACAGGTTTAGGGCAAACATCACTCCCCCTGGCTCATCATCGGTGTAGGTGGATAAGCGCAGCACCCACACCCCTCCCCTCTTCATCAGGGAGCAGATAAATACTGCCTAATCAAAGTCAACAAAAGCAAGTCTTTATGGGACCTGATAACATTCCTGTCTGCATCCTACATGAACTCAGGCATATGCTTCCAGCTCCACTACACACTGTATGCAATCAAAGCCTGAGCACCACTGACATCCCATCTGCAAGGAAGATGGCCACTGTCATCCATCTACAGAAACGTGAATGAGGAATGGTGGATTATGCAATGTACTGGCCCTCATTGGGGGGAACATGACACATCAGGACCAGGACTGCAATCCAGGTTCATATTGTGCTGATAGATGACAGGGGTATGACGTGGTTGTAAGTGGTGGCTAATGATAGGAAATATTGATGTGCTGGCTCTGAAAATAACTCTGAGCAATATCTGAGGTTCTGTGATGTGTTTGCCTGTTTATGTCTTAGGTGACATGCAGCATCAGCCAGCATATACTGCAGATGAGACTGCAGCTATCACTGATGCAATAATCCAGCACCATGTGGAGCTGTTCAGCCGTAGCCAGCAAAATTTGTGGGAGCATACTGCCCTGTGGGATGACCTTGTCCACAGAGTTAATATCTTGGGTCACCATGGCCGCACATACGATCAGGTCAGGCAGCAGGCAACTGACCTGATACGTCACGCCCAGAAAAGGGCTCCAGCCATGGCCATGGACCATACTACTGCTACAGGTGGGGGTCCAGCCACATAGGCCCCACTTACAGCAACAGAGGAACTCCTTGACAACCTTGGGGCAGCTCCCAGACAACAGACAAAACATAAAACACAAGTCGTGGAGGTGGATGGGACCCAGGTAACAGGCGAGGAGCATCCAGGTAAGGCCACAATGCACATCCATTTACTCATGTAGCAGTCACACTGTCTTCTATAGAGTATGTAGATATGTCACTTCAAACTGCATTTGTGGGTGGGGTTTAGTAATGCACACAAGTGCACATCTATGGTGAGGGACAGCAAATTGTGTACTATCATAGCTTGTACTGTACCTGTGCAAAAAAATAGCATTCATCTTGTACTAATGTCAAATGTGACTCTGCTGACAATACCTCTTTCCCACAACTACACAGGTCCCTCTGGCCTGGATGTGAGACAGCAGCCTGAAGCTGGTGAGTATGTGATTTTCCTGTTGTGGCTCACCAGTGCTCCAGGCATGTTAAGGTCATGCATGTGACCATGCACACAACTGTTACTCTCAGCCATTTTGCAACATCTGCATGTTCACTTGTGAGGGGGTTAACTGCATTGCATCACAGTGGTCATCACAGGGGCCTAATTGCAGGAGATATCACATATTTGTAGCATACCTCACAACCTGTCATTGCAAGAAATATGGACAAAGACTGAGAAAATGGGGGTAAGAAGGCCCAAAACTACGGACATATTTTATACATTGTTATACAGTGCATATAAATGGTGTACACACACCTGTTACAATGCCAGGTATTTGTGACAGACAAAAATGAGAGCACAATAAAACATTTCCGAACCCTTCCAACCTTTCATGTGACCTATAACCTGTACAATTCAATTGTAAAACAAATCTGTTAGGGGAACAATTAGGACACAGCAAAAACTTACAAGAAGCTAGAGACATACGTGTGCACAGGCTGAAGCTAATACTGTGTTGAAACAGCCTTCGATATTATTACAGCATTTTGTCATCTTGGGTACAAACCTGCCATCAATTACAAAGACTCTTTGATTAACAGCAAATAACAGTCAGCTGTCCTACCAGGATTATCCTAAATTTACTCAGTTGCCTACTACAGCAACAGCCATAGTTCACATACAGCTTACGAAGCAGCAAAGGGATCTCATTTGTGAGAGTTATCAGCCCAGAAAAGGGTACACACACATTTCCACAGCATTGTATATACCATGGAACACAGTGAAGACAGTCATCAAATGGTGGTGGAATTATGGGGTAACAGTGACACTACAAAAAACTGGACATCCCTCCAAATGTGTGGAAAAGACAAGACCCAAACTGGTAAGGGAGGCTGTCAGGAGACCTACAGCAACACTACCGGAGTTGTAGGAATCTCTGGCACGTACCTGTTGTGTACTACATGTGACAACAATCTCCCGTATTCTCCACGTTTGGCTTATGGGGTAGGTTTGGAAGATGGAAACCTTCTCACACACAGAACAACATCCAGGTCTGGTGAATTTCTCAAGAAAAATACATTAGGTCTCCCAAAAGCATGTGGGGAAATGTGTTATGTTGCAATGAAACCAAGGTTGCACTTTTTGGCCACAATACCAAAATTGTGCCAAACAAACCTTTTGGTATTGTGGCCAAAAAGTGCAACCTTGGTTTCATTGCAACATAACACATTAGTCGATTAAAGCAGTGATAAAAGCATCAATTATCTAAAAGAAAAATGTCACAACAAGAAAGCAGGCAAATGAAACATATAAGAAAGATAAATAATATATATAACAAATATGTATAAAAAACAATCCTATACTCAGTGTTTGAGAGGTCTAGCTTTTAAAAAAAGCTTAAGAGAGACAACTTCATTAAGACCTGGCATTTTATCAGCATTAAGAGACAGAATCCATTTTTGCTCTTCAGATTCTGTGCGATTCCTAAGATCTCCCCTCTTAAACTCTCAGGAATGCTTTCTTGTTGTCACATTTATTTCAACTTCTATGTTACCCCTAACCAATGTGCTTGTTCTTCCATTGGATTGCACAGGTTATAGGTCACATTATAGGTGGGAAATGTTATCACATAATTTCTGTGGTCTCATGTTATATATCAGCAAAACCGGGCATGTTAACAGGGGTGTTTACACTTATAATATCCACTGTAAGCTTAGAAGGTTGTTAGTATAGCTAGTTCTGTTGTAACATACATGTACTGCAGGTTTTGAAGTGTGAAACTCAAAATATGTCATTAATTAGTGACACCAGTCCTCATATCATCCCACTAATGTGTCAGACAAACACAGGATTTATGACAAACAGACCAGAAATATAAACCACACATGTAGACATTCAATGACACTCTGCACAGTTGTGAGGTATGTTCTGTAGGAATTACCACTGTGCTATACAGGTGAACAGCAATTATGTGTACATGGGTACAGTGTGTGCTAGGTGAAGGCTCATCACCTACTAACACTACTCATGTATCCCAAAGGAGTATATTAGTAGTAACATTAAGTGGAAAGGGCTGCACTGCATGATGTGGAGGGCATGTCCAGAGTGTGTATGTAGTGGTCTGACTGTGTTGTGAATGTCACCAGTTGGCTATTTTGAGGTCTGTGTAATGCCTGTCTGCCACCTCACCTGTATGTGTGTGCATGTGTGTGCATGTGCGTGTGTGTGTGTGTGTGTGTGTGTGTGTGTGTGTGTGTGTGTGTGTGTGTGTGTGTGTGTAGCAGCAAACAGTATAGTGCAGGTATTAATTTAGATGTGTTGTCTTTTCCCCCACAGGTGGTCATGGTGTTTGTGGTCCTTCCCACTCAGAATCTGATGTCATTGTCTCTGCAGACTCTGGCAATGATGATGGTCATATTCAGGCATGGGTGGTGTTGGCAGGGGCAGAATCTGTGCCATTGGTTGGCATCCCACAGTCATCCACAATGTCCCCGCACACAGTCACAATGCCCACACATGCCCTGTCCCCAGCAGCTACAGATGGTGGACAGTTGGCAGGTGGTGGCATGGAACAGGCTAGTGTGGTGACTATGGCATGTGTGTGTAGACACTGGCCATAGCCAGAGTGCAGGCTAGGTCCCACACAGACAGATGAACAGGGGTTGCAGGAGGACTGCTGCTCATCAAGCCACTGTTGCAAGTCACAAAGCAGGTGTCACCAGACACATGTTTCAGGCTGTCATGGATGCACAGTCACGTAGTGAACGCAACACCAGACAAATACTCAGGGTGTTGTATGCAACTCTTGCTGATTTACATGGTGACATACATGACGTTGTTGAGGCCACATGCCAAAATACTGAGGTCATGAATATACGGTGGGGTGAGACCTTGGCAATCCTCGACCATGGCATGTCTGTGCTAGAGCATGTGGTGGGAGATAGGTGTCAGCCACATGGATGTACGTCAGCACCAATATCAGCTGAGAGTCTATGGGAACATGCACTTTCACACTCCCTTAGTGGCAGTGACACCAGCACTACTGAAGGGGGGTTGCTGTCCACATCACAAAGGAGCAGGTCAAGGGCACATGGTCCTGGCCAGTCCCATGAGGGACACAGATCCAGCAGACAGCAGTCACCATCAGGAAGCAGTACTGCATATGGCCTTGGGCCTGGTGGTGCCAGTGAGACTCCTGGCAGGACCAGTTCACATGTCCGTGACCAGAGATGGTGAACTGGACACCCTGCCATTTACAGTCCACACCTGTCCAACATACCCTTGTGTAGGGCAGCCACATCATGTGACTGTGTGCATGCATACACGCACACATCTGTATCACAAGCAGGTCACCTAAAGACACACACAGCACCTCTGCACAGCCCATCTATAGGATACCCTTCGAAACACACACACATACAAATGTCAACCATATGGCTCAGCCTAGGCCTCTGGCAAACCCACACCACACCCCACCCTGTGCATATGATGATACTTGTGCCATATTTCTCTCATCCATACCTTCAATGCAGGGACAGGTTAATATGGGTCTGATGCACAGGGTGAATATAGTACAGTGTAGCTATGTCCACAAGCTTAGAGAAAGAGGAACCGAACAGTAATAATTATTGTTGAATGAGATGCTTTATTCAAATAAAATAAAACTCAAATCAAGCGCTTTTGCCTGGATGAATACCAGGCTTTATCAAGATAAATTCATTTTAAAACTTGCAAGCTTAAATACTCCATTAATAAAGCCATGTGACCAGGGTGTTAATAACATCAATGTGCAATTAACACCCTGGTCACATGGCTTTATTAATGGAGTATTAATAAAGCCATTAATAAAGCCATGTGACCAGGGTGTTAATTGCACATTGATTTTATTAAAGCCATGTGACCAGGGTATTAATAAAATCAATGTGCAATTAACTTTAAAGGCACTGATTCCAAGTTAAAAAGAAAAAGAAAAAGAAAAAATAATAAAAATATTGTGTGTGCCATACATTAAGTTAATACATTCAGTAAAGTGCATTTGTGCAAACCTCATAATAAACACATCATAAAAAGCATGAAAAACTTTCTAAAAATAACTAGCAAAATGCAAACATCCCTTAAAAAAGTTCAGGCTTTGAAAACCTGAGATCATAACTTAGCCCTTCTTAGTTTCAATACACTAGAAATACTAATGCTTTCATTAAGACCAGTTGGTCTTGTTGCGTTCAGCCTAAGCTACCACAACAATTCTTTGTACTCCAGATGGGCTTCCCAATCTCCACCTCTATTGCCTGCAAAACCTGCTCTAAAACCATAAATTTAATCTGCATATTGGGGCATATGCTAAGGTGTTTAAAAAAGGCATTGGTATCTTTCCTCTTGGAGATGTCGTAAAGATGTTCATATATCCTTCTTCTAAGGGTTCTCTCAGTTTTACCTATATAGAAACTGAGTAGGTACACAGACCTAAATAAACAACACCCTTTGCCCCACAGTTGTAAAAATGCTCAGCCCTAAATTTGTACCTCCTAGAGGGGATGTATAGGGCGCTATCGTTAATTACATATGAATATTGTTTGCATGCCCCACACTTATAAGTACCAAGTCTAGGACCAACATGCTTATTAATAAACCTAGGTCTTCCTTCAGACAGACCTTTGAGGTTTGTATCTCTTCTTCTAACAAAACAAGGACATTCCTTGATAATCTGTGTAAACTCATCTTGCTGTTTGAGAATAGGCCAATATTTTAAAATTGAGTGTTCCACCTGCGAAAAATCTTCCGAAAAGGTGTAAACAAAACTGTTATGAAAATCAAACTGCTCTGACGATTTTGTTTGTACATCTTGTACTGTACCTTTACCCAGTAAAGGAAGATAAATAACCTCCCTATTTATAATGACTTCCTGGGCTAAATCATTAACCAAGTACATTGGATAACCCCTTTCTTGAAAAAGCTGCTTCAAAAGGTTCACCTCCTCCTGAAAATATTCATTAGTGCTGCACATCCTCGAAGCACGAATAAATTGCCCCTTAATTATACCTTTTTTCTAACACCTTAGCATATGCCCCAATATGCAGATTAAATTTATGGTTTTAGAGCAGGTTTTGCAGGACAATAGGGGTGGAGATTGGGAGACCCATCTGGAGTACAAAGAATTGTTGTGGCAGCTTAGGCTGAACGCAACAAGACCACCTGGTCTTAATGAAAGCATTAGTATTTCTAGTGTATTGAAACTAAGAAGGGCTAAGTTATGATCTCAGGTTTTCAAAGCCTGAACTTTTTTAAGGGATGTTTGCATTTTGCTAGTTATTTTTAGAAAGTTTTTCATGCTTTTTATGATGTGTTTATTATGAGGTTTGCACAAATGCACTTTACTGAATGTATTAACTTAATGTATGGCACACACACTATTTTTATTATTTTTTATTTTTATTTTTAACTTGGAATCAGTGCCTTTAAAGTTAATTGCACATTGATTTTATTAACACATGGTTTTATTAATGGAGTATTTAAGCTTGCAAGTTTTAAAATGAATTTATCTTGATAAATCCTGGTATTCATCCAGGCGAAAGCGCTTGATTTGAGTTTTATTTTATTTGAATAAAGCATCTCATTCAACAATAATTATTACTGTTCGGTTCCTCTTTCTCTAAGCTTGTGGACTTTACATTTATTTGGTCTGGACCTTTATTAGTATTGTGTTAACAGTGCAGCTATGTAATACTGTGTAAGGTGCTGTCTGCTTGCATTTGTCATGCGTACACATAAAGGTGTATGTACCTTATTAGCCATGATGCATTAATTCTGTTAGTACCACTGACTGAATGTAGACTGACATACTGTATTCTGTTTGTGTTCCAGGTGTTTGTGTGTCTGCCGGTTGTGGCCCTGTAGACATTACCAACATGGAGTATGGCAGAGTGGAAATACACTGACCATTTCATAGCCAAGGTACAGCTTTATATGTACGTTTACCAGGTGTGTATGTATGCAACAACACATGATGGACACTGCTATCAGACTGTGTGACCTTGCATACATACCTCTTGTCACACATAGGTAGCCTTCAGACATGTCACCTCAGTGTTGTGTAGTACCACAGGCTCATACATATGGAACAGGTTACTGGAGTACTGTCAGTAGGTCCCTCACAAACTTAGCCATTAGATTGACCGCAACAGATTCACATGTCCGCACCTGTTGCCCCTGCCATTTCTTTCCCATACACTCAACCCTGCTGTAGATGGTGAGGGCATGCATGGTACTATGTATGACAGGTTTGGGGTGTGTATTCCTGACTTCACAGAGTGGAACAGGGAGATGAAATGGCATACCCTTTGCATACACACAGTAAAGAATGACACAGGGGATGTGCATACAGTAACACAAACACAGTTGGCAATAGACAGATTCGTAAACCTACATATCCACTTTAATGTACTATAGTGCTAACTACACATGACATGCCCCACATAGACTACATGCATGGGACATAATCCACTACCTCTTACAATATGTAATGTTATGAATACCTTCATGGATGGTGAGATAACTCACCAGAAATAGCAACTGGAGTCATCTATTGTTCCTACAAGCCTGGACAAGTGATAGGGTAACAGACATTGTATCAGCATGATGTTTCAGTCAGGTATGATAGCTGACACTGGCATGTGTGCCAGTACACTAACTGTGACTTATTTGGCAACAATATCACATACATGGCCATTGTTAGGGGACACAGGCCACATATAGTTGCAAACATCCAGATATTCTGTAGACATCTGTACAGATGACTGGTATGGCCCTGTACAATGGTTTAACATGCTGCATGTGAGGCAGATGCTATTAACACACTATATAAAGTAATGCCATCGGGAGGTGGTAAACAGGTGTGGATGGTACACACATCAAAATGGTATAACCCACACAGGATATGATTCTCACCCAAACACAGTTGCCAGTTTTGAGATTAGAGCCCCTAACTATCTAGTTATTTCTACTATAGTGTTATGCAGTTATCTGATGCACCAAAGAACTCATATAACTTCACCTTATCCTAAGATACTTCTAAGGTGAATGACATCAGAAGGCCTTGTAAAGTAGGGTGATGGGAAACATACAGGGTGTACACACACACACACACACACACACACACACACACACACACACACACACACACACACACACACACACACACTTACTTGCCAGTATTGATATTAGAACCCCTGCCTATCTAGTGATTTGTACTATAGCGTTATGCAGTTATTGCATGCACTACAGAGCTTACTGGGCTGACAACTGGCCAAAGGTGCTAATAAGGGGAATGACATAAGCAGGACTGATAAAGTTGGGCACTGGGAATTGTTGTGGGTGGGAATGGCCTAAAACTGTTTCACCTACAAGCAAACAAACACACACTCCCTCACTCTCGAACACACAACTGTCACACACACACTTGCTGGCATTGAGATTATAACCCCTACCTACCTAGTTATTTGTACTATAGTGTTATGCAGTTATTGCATGCACTACAGAGCTTATAGGGGTGATAGGTGTCCAATGGTGCTTCTAAGATGAATGACAGCAACAGATCTTGTGAAGTAGGGCAATGTGAAGTGTACTGAGTGGCAACAGTTTCTTAATACTTAGACCTATGGACACCACACACACACACACACACACACACACACACACACACACACACACACACAGACACACAGGCAGGTGGTGAGATATTATAAACCCAACCTCAGTACTATTACACAATGGAGCTCACCTTTTATGCTGGCATGCACAACTGTTTACAACTGGTATACAGCTGCACAGCATGACATCACTGTATGCCATTCAGGGCATCTGTGTGTGTGACTCACTCTGTCTGTGTCCCCCTGTGTGTCTCTCTATCACTGTCTGTCTCTCACTTCCCCACATCTATGTGTGTGTATGCTTGACATATGTTGTTATCTGTTGCCCATATATATGTCTGTGTATCTCATGCAACAGATGCAGATATATCACATATGGGCCATCTACTGCTAGCTGAGGGTAATCCTGTCTGATGTGTGTGTGTGAGGACAGTTAAGGTGTATATAGCTGTCTGTATGCACAGACATATATACACATTACAGTCATATAGTCTGCTGTGGGTTCCAACATGTCCTGGGATTATCTAAGTGTAGGAGCATGCCCAGTGTGACTTTCTATAGTTAGAGTGGGACTCCATCAAGAGATAGGTGTACTCCAGTCCAGGGTTTTGTGTGCTACAGCCATACCTCTCAGGAGTACACAGGATTTTCCTTGGGGTACTGGGTTTGTTTAGCAGATATTTTCTGACATATCTGTAGTCTGACACTGCAATGTATTGTGTCATTACCTAGTGGCAGACATCTTCAGATCATCACAGTGCTTTACCTGAGGAATACTAGTTGTATGATGCATAGACCAATATTATGAGGGCAGCTATGTACATTCTTGACCAACAAGGCCATTTGTGAGGTGTGGCTACAGCCAGTTGAGTGATGACACACTGTGTAAACAGTCCAGCAACTTGGTGATATACTGCCTGGGGATCTCCTGCTTGTGTGGTATCTTTCTAACCTGAGATGTCATATCCTTGTGTGGCCATACCTCTCACCTGTACATTTTTTGGCAGATTGTCCAGGTGTTTGGTTAGAGGTTTCATCCTGTCTGCATAAACTTGTGTTTTTATGGCAAGTTAGTTACATATAATTGAAGAGCGATGTTACAAAATAATGACAGACATTACTGTTTCAGACTACATAACCTTCAGACAATTCCTGCTACTGCAAAACTCTCACTCTACCAACTTTCTCAGTATGTAAGGGCAATATTTACAACACATGCCTATCATTGTGCCTTTGCTCCACTTTTATTTCTGCCCTTGTCTGGACGTCTTGCTGTCAAAGGTTGGGCATTACAGGTGTGGGTACAGAGTGCATTCTACTGTGCAGGTATGTCCATTATATGTAAAATCAACAATAAGAAAAAAGGATTATTGAAAATAACCACTGGCAACAGTACCAAAAAGCACTATATTCACAAAAGCCTTAGCACCTTGGCTATACAGCCTTCAAAATGTCCATTATATGTGTAGTATATTCCACATAACCCTGTGACTTCCAGGTATGTCAGTGGTAGACCAGTGGGTATCACTGACAAGCATAATAGTTGGCACTGCAGTTATCTGCACATGGCCCTGTCAAAGACGGCACTGTACCTATGCACTATGAGATGACTGCCAGGAGAATATGCTGACCAGATCCTGATAGTATTAACAATGCATACACATAGCTCATTGACCCCTGCATATTGTGGACAGGCAACATGTTTTCATGTGTATTGGGACATCCTTGCCAATGTGTGCTATTCTGCTATTTCCCTGCAAACATACATGTTACTGCATTTCTCTGGGTATATGGAGGGCACACCTGTCAACTGTATACATTTGCACAGATTATGCTGATATTTGCTTTACATTTTGGTTCCATTTAACATACTATTGTGCCTTGTCTTGGGGACTAGAGGCATATCAGTAAAGACCACATGGGATGCCCCCAGTGGCAAATGCCTGGTACAGCTGTGACAAATGCCAGATGTGGGAGTCATGATAGCATCCAGGGCTGCCAGCACACACATTCATGATAATGCCCTGGGCATTGCACACAACCTGGCAGTTGATGGAGAGGAAGCCCTTGTGGTTTATGTAGACTGTACTCTGTTTACTGTGTGGTGCTTTGATGTGGATGTTCATGCAGTCTATCACACCCAGTACCTCCAGGTATTCTGCTAAACAGTGGAAGAGATGCATATTGCTGGTCCTCTCCTCATGGGTGTTAGGGAATTAAATATGCTCACCAGCATGTCATAGCATGGCATCCAGGAAATGGTGGAGTACCCTGGATGCAGATGCCTGTGAGACCTCCATGATGTCCTCAGTAGGTCTTTGGAAAGTACCTGTAGTTAATATTCTTAAGTCTACGCATACCTTGGTAACCACTGAGATGGGTTCCCCTCTGTTGGCTCTAGGTCTGAGTTGAGGCTGGCACAGCTTGATGATTTGCTGAAGTACCTCTCTGTCCACCCTTTAGCACTCTACTATTCACAGATCATGTAGTCCCTGGTAAGTTACCCTGGGTCTTAACACTCTTCTCCTCCTCCTCGGTCTGTGGCAGTTGCCAGCATTATCCTCCTCACCGCCCTCAGCCTCTAGCACATACTGATGGATTAAAGCAATGGCAGCCCCTAACATTTTTCCAGTTAAAATTCCCACACTTGTGTACACAAATGGTGTAGGGTTTGTGGGGAAAAAAACAGACTGCAAGGTATTTCTATAGTTTATACAGTTGTGCTGTAGATGCTGCCTGTATGATTGTCTGACTATGATGTGTTACACCTGCTAGCTATGTAATTTGTTCTTGATTGCTTTTATTCTGTTATTTTCCTTCTGTTCCTTTTTTTCCCTTCCCATTTCTGCCCCTTCTAAGCCCAGAGACATGCCATGCAAACCCGGTCCCAAATGTAAACAGTTCTACTATTTCTGGAGGTTTTTTGTTTGTTTTAGTGTGCGTGCTATGCTATGTGTGTGCTATGCTAACCCATTTAGCTAATGTAAACACTAAGAAATGGCCCTCCCTGGATGTGAACATGCTCTTCATTTCATGGAATAAGTCAATACAGCCTCAGACACACACCCTTGCTTAGCTGTGTTTACCTAAGCTTATCTGAGGGACATTGAGCTCCAATGTGCTTACCCCATGCATGATGCACCTCCTTTTCATGCCTGTTGCTTCTCCTGCTTACACAATCATGTTATAGCACCTTCACGGTTAGGTACAGTTTGGCACTTAGAATATTTTTTTGTGATTCAGTAAATTTCCCCTCACTTGCATACCCCTTAGTCCATAGTTACTGCACTACCTCAGAGCCTTTCTCCTTAACAATCACTGTTCCCTAGTATTGTTTTGATTCTGCATGCCATAGACTATAATGGCAAAATGCAGATTTCCCTTAAAATTGAGTTTTCACATTTTTTTTTTCATTTTTGGCACAATACTGTTTGCACACTGCTGATCTATGCTTAAACGGCCGAGATCTGCCAAAAAAAAACTTTTATTTTTATAAAAATAAAACACTTTTCCATGCCAATGGCCATACATTTGGCCATTGGCATGCCTAAAGATTATAATACATGTTTTTATTTGAGCTGTCATGCCTCCATTTTAATTTTTGCAAACATTTCTGTAACTAACACTATTCTTGCACGGATGCCTGCCTGCTTGCTGAATCACTAATTCACCTCATTTGCATGGTTTTCACCAGCAAATGAGGTAATTAGCATTATGCAGTGGTGTCCATGTAGGAATAGTGTAAGTAGGCTCATTCATGTTAGAACAGTAATTTACTGGATTGCTCAGTGGCCATATTCCATGCAGGAGCATCTACATTGTTCCTGCATGGAAAAAAAAGCTTATTGAATCCCAGGGATAGTGTACAGTTTGTGGTAACCTTGGTGAATCTGACCTTAAATGATCTTTTTAAAATAATTTTAGTTACTTGTTATATGTAAGGTTGTCTGTTTTGCAAGTTTTTTTCTTGGAAAAGATTCAGAAGGTATGTACATTAGGGAAGGGTGAATCTTATGTCAGATTTTTGTTTGCATTACTTACAGGATGCAACTTTTTATGTTTTATTCTGATATAGTACTTCATAAAGAACTATTGCTCAGTGCCAATATAATTTGCATAGTACCTGAGCTTTATCACATACTTGGATTCCTTAAACATTTTCTATGTATCTAATAATGGAAGAAAACACAACCACTACACTCATTTTACCACTCCCATATTCTTTAGAAATATATTATTCTTATCTTCTCAGTGGTGAAAATGTGACATTTGAAATCTACTACTGTGTGGCTTTGGGTGACCATTTCTTCTTTTACCATGACTAAGTTTTCATTGTGACAGTGGTGACCTGCACTGATGAGATGCTTTTCATTTTAGTAACATATAAAGTGTGTTCTCCTTTATGAGAAGCACTGAGATGGATAAACTAGATCTATATTCTTTCAAGGTTCAGTTAGATCTCCTGGGTTCTTTGACAGCATGCTGCTAAGGCACTTTAGATGACCAACAAAACCAGAAAATGGGTATTTAGTATGTTTCTTAGAACTATGAAATCTTAAGCTCCAAGGAGCGTGTCACGTCCTATTACCTTTTAAGAAAAGTTTTATAGCCCTCCATCTGGAAAAAGTAGTTGTTCATAATTTACTGGAAAGGCTGATTGCTAATGTATTGTTCCTTGTGGCTGCCTTTAATACTTATTGATTATGAACCTTTTCATGGTGATCAGATGCTTCTATAAATGTGCTGTTAACAGTGAACTGATGTGTAGTTGTTAGAATATTCTCAACAAGGTATTAAGGTTGAAAGTAATTCTGCTACAAATATGTAACATAAATAAGGTATAAAATAAAGCTTGCTTAAATGTAGAAATAGAGTATAGCAATATGTGATTAGCATCCATACTAAATGACAGTGGCTTGAAAAATAAGGAATTTGCTTAATGGACATGTCTCCTACAGAATCAGCAAGAATGTATGCATTTCACACTGTCAGCAAAAAGGCTGGCCTCTTACAGACTTAAAAGCAGGATGTATGCATTTCACATGGTTAGTAAGAGCAAAAATGTGAAAAACAGGATATATGAATCTCATATTGTCAGTAAGAGCAAAATTGTGAAAAAACTGGATATATGCAGCTTCTTTAAAGAATGGACAACAGGAAAACAATCTCTACATGTTTCTATTATATGATTGCAAGGAAGTTTGAATGGATATGCTTTCATCAAGTCAGTATTTGCACAGGATGTTTCCTTAAAAGACAATACCAGTGTTATTTTTCTACAGGATGAAAACATATTTTTCTGCAAACACCAGCAAATAGATGTTTTCATACAAATACCAAAATAGAATACCAAGGAGAAAAACAGGATGTAAAACCACTATAAAGAGATTATAACAGATAACATGGTTAGAGATATTTGTGTAGGAACACCCATTTGTTCTGAGGTAATATTGTATCTCTCACATCATCCATGCTATTTGAGAAGTAAAGTAGCACAGTACCTGAAGCTGTAACAGTAGTTTGTGTGATTTGTTATAAAAAGTAATTTATTGGTTATTGCTTTTATGACAGAGTTTGATGCTGCATCAGTGAATATTCTGCAAGTTTCTGTAGGCAACAGACTGTGAATGCAATTATAACTAGACTTTGATTTCAGCAGAATCCAGCCAGCAAGACCTTAGTGTCTTAAGAAGACTTCTGATCCATCACAGTAAACAGTACCTTGATAGTTAATTCTTCAATGGTGAGCCAGCCTCTATGTCACATTTTTAGTATGGATGCTATTAGATAGAATTCAAGCAAGTGTAAGCCAAGCTTTACTCTTAATGTAGCAGAACAACCAGATAAAATATGGAGTAAATTGCTAGTTGATATACACAGCACATTAGTAAATGTAAAACCTTATTAGGGCAAGTTGACATACAGGCATTATGTAAATTGATTGTAACATTTGATTGGTATTTGCAACAAAAATTAAGTATATTATAAGATATTATAGTAAATGAAACTGCATTTTGTGTGCCATGCCATAAAAAAAGTATTGCATGATATTGCTAAAAAGCAGACTTTGAAAACAGACCTTTTCATGATAAGGAATTAACTAAGGATAACGTGTTTTCATTATATCCAGATGTAAAGCAGTTATGTCCTGTTAGTACAGTAATTTCTGAATTACAACAGTCACATCTGTTATTGACAGAATCCTCTCTAGATCTCGTGACACCCTTTAAAAATTATGTACAAGCGTGCAATGATGCCACAACTACACATACAGATGAGGACAGAAACAAAGCTTATGACGAATTGACAGAAGAATTTAATAAATTCTTAAAAGACAAACAAGGTGAGTTTAAAAAGTTCAGGAATGACATCCAAGACCTCTGTCAAAAGTGTATAGGAGCCCTGCAGTCAACAGAGGAATCTAATATCAGGTATCATGCATCCTTTATACAATTACAGGCAGAAATGACAGACCTTAAACAGCGTTTGAAGGAAAAGGAAGAAGAATTAGATGAATTAAGAGAGACTAACCTACAAAATACTGTTGTGATATCCCAGCTTACGGAAGAGTTAAAATACTAAACCAGTCCAAATTATAGAACAGGGACAGGGAACCACTACAGATTTATATACACAGTCTAGGTTATTACAGAGTTTGCCACAGTGGAATGATAAAAAAGGCATATTTTATAACATGCTTGCATTTGAAGAATGGGTGGCATATACAGCAGGATCTGGTATATGGACAGATGCATTACTTAGATGTTTCTGGATTTTCATACCTAAATGTTTTAAAACTTTCATTCAGTTAAAACAAGATGCTTATCAGTTAAACACTAAAGTAAGATGTATGACAGTAATTCTAATGGCATTTACACAAGGGCAGCCGCTCACAGCTAAGTTATTAGATAATTTCAAAATTACTATTATAGATAAATTAATGGAACAAAGTGAACATTTTAGACTTGCCTTTCAAATCATATATCAAAAATCAGACAGAGACATTGGAAAAAGAGAAATACAAAAACAGCTCATACATTGCTTTTTAGAGCAAGTCAAAGGGGTTCCAGAGGATATTAAATGTATCGATGAAGAAAATTCTGATACCCACACTGATTTGGTACAAAAATTAATGAGGGGATGGACTATGGCTGATGATGGGACATTATACTCATACCATATATTTGCATTTGAAGATGATGGTGAGCCATTTGAGGTAATTGGTGAAGTAAAAAATGGGGGAAGGCAATGGTGGTGTGACCAACATCCATCAGAAAGAGCTGTATCTGCACCACCAGCTCCTGCCTCTATGTCTACAGCACCAGGATCAGGCACAGGTAATAAACAAAAGTCACCAACATGCTTCTTTTGTAAAACAAATAGGATATGTTAAGCAAAATTGTGATAATTACAAAGCCTGGCATAAAAAGAAAGAAGAACAGTGGTTGTTTCCAAAAACAGAGCCAAAAAATTTACAAGAAAAGTCAGAAAAGCAAGATTGTGTACAACAACCTTACAATACTGGTAAAAATAGCTATAAGGGCCATCTGAATATAGGAAAAGGGAAAGTATGCCCTGTAGATTTTCAAGCAGTTTCACCTGTAAATCTGAAACATTTGATAAAACATGCAGAGGGAATACCTAGGCAACAGTTAAGAAAAGAGATTGAAAAGCCTAAATATGTAGATCACTCAGACACAGAGGAAGATGACAAGCAAAAACATGAGGTATGTCATATTGCATTTGACAATAAAGGGGAGGATGAGTGGATCTCCTTACAATAGGGATGTGCTCCCCCCTACTCTGGTATCTTTCCTGACTACTTTTAAAAAGGGTCGAGATGGATGACCACTGATTGATATCTGGGTAGAGGGGTCACTATGGAAGAATGTCTTATTAGACACAGGAGCAGCATTATCTGTCACAAACAGACAGTTACCTGTGAATCCTATAAAAAGAAGGTTTGCATTTCAGCATTTAATGGCACAGGATTCTATGCAGCGAGTAGCCAAAATGTGGACATAAAGTTTAGCCAAGAGGGACAGACATGGAAGGGTGCATTTTTAATCCATCCATCTTGCTCAACTACCATTATTGGTATGGACATTTTAGGGACTTTGGGCATAGTAATTGATCTACCTAATGGAATCCTGTGGATAGGAGACAAGCAAAAAGGTGTGGGAGAGCAAAGTACAGGCTGCTATGCAATCTCTATACCTGAAAAACCTGACAAACTTACAGGATATGTGAATACAGACAGTGAGGATGTGTAGAAGCATTTACAACAGCAATTCCCAAATCTGTGGTCCAAGGGTCCAAGGGTCCCAGTGATTGTGGGAAACTAGAAAGCCCAGTAGGGGTAGGAAGTGATCAAGACTATATACCACCTTTTCAAAAACAATATCCTATTCCTAGGGAGGCAGAAGAACATATGGAAAAATGTATTGCAGAATGGGAAAAGGAAGGGATTATACAAAAAGGCAACAGTCCTACAAATTCACCAATCTGGCCAGTCAAGAAAAAAGATGGTAGTTATCATCTTGTTATTGATTTATGGAAGGTTACTCAATATACTACTCCAGGAGACCCAGAGTTGGCTGCACATATTAAGCTACAAAGTAAGTGGTTTACAGTAATAGATTTAGCAAATTGCTTCTTTGCAGTACCACTCAGAAAAAAAGATTGGCCAAGATTTGCCTTTAAATTTAAAAACCAGCAATATGTCATGACAAGGTTACCACAAGGATTTCAAAATAGTCCAGTTATTTTTCATCAGACAGTAGGATCCATTCTACAACATTTGGAAAAGGATGATTCAGTGTTACATTACACTGATGACATTTTGATTCAGTCAGAGACAGTAGAGGAGCATGTATGGCTTCTTAATAGAGTTTTTCATACTCCATAGCAGGCAGGGTTTAAGGTTAAAAGTGAAAAAATTCAGTTTATGTCACAAGAAGTCAAGTTTCTAGGTACTATTATAAAACCAACAGGAAGGTCTCCTTGCCTTATGCATGTGCAAGGCATTTTACAAATGGAAAAACCACTGACTATAGCAGACCTACATAAATTCATGGGAATCATGAATTACAACAGGGAATTTATAGAAGATTATGCAGCTGTGGCTGCTCCCCAATACAAAATGTTACAGGAACAAAAGAACTCCCCCTTTTTAGAGTGGGGACCCCATGAAAAGGAGGCATTTTCACAAATAAAAGTAAAATTAGCACAAGCTACAGAATTAATAGCACCCACACCAAAGTTACCATTTGTACTACAAGCAGCAGCAGGGAAAAAGACACTCTCTGTGGTATTACTACAGGAATGGCCACATGGTAGCAACAATAGAATGGAAAAAACATTACATCCAATCATTTTCTGTAGTAGGAAGATGACGCTAGTAGAACTGGGCTACCACTTATGTATACAGCAATTATTAGACATTTACTGGGGTATTAAACAAAAAGAATATCTAACTATTTTCCAGCATTATTGTACAAAGACCACATCATGCAGTACAAGCTCTGATAGACAATTCTGAAATTAATAAAATTACAGATGGTATTAGTCAGGCAGTCTTTGCAAAATGAATGGCACTTTTCGGAATGAAAACTGTCACTATACAGACAGGGAACAAATGCTATTTGCCCAATTATATGGGATATGAAGGGAAACAGCATAACTGTTTAGAAAAGATAATGTCATCTGATGTGCAATTTTTGACATCTGATTTTGATCACTTTAAGCCATCCATATTTGTGGATGGAGCATGATATTGGGACAAAGGCAAATACTGGACAGGATTTGACATAGTTTCAGAGAATCCACAACTGGATTCTTGCGAACTGATCAAGTTACCAGGACACATGTCAGCTCAAAGAGCTGAACTGGAGGCAGTACTATATGTGCTAAAGTATTACAACCCTGTTAACATTTATTCAGACAGTGCTTATGTAGTAAATTCTTTAAGACTGCATATGGAAACCTGGGTAAGGCAAGGATTTGTGAATAGTGCAGGTAAACTATTATGGCATGCTGAAGTATTAAAAGGTATATATAAAGTTATAACAATGTCAAATCAACAAGGACAGTACAGCATTTTGAAAGTAAAAGCACATCAAAAGACAAGCAGTGAAACATACAGGTTAAATGCATTAGCTGATACTTTGGCAAAACAAGCAGCACAAAATGGAAAAGAATTTCCAGAATATGAGTATGCCAGTGTGGAGATTAGTGTCTTAAAAGAGTTAGACAAAGAGTCAATAGAAAAAGACCTTGTAAATATACAAACTCAACAGGGCTTAAAGGAAGAAACTGATCAGTGAAAACTAGTAGGTATGCAACCAAAGAAGTACTATGTATACACCACTTCCAAGGGGTTACAGTTTCCATATGTACCATTTCAGTTGGCACACCAGTTGGTCAAGTTAAATCAAATACTGGGACATGTAGGAGCTGATATGCTATGGACAGTTGTAAAAGAAAAGTATTGGAACCCAAATTTAAAAAAGGTCTGCAAGCTAATTGTAGAAGAATGTTTAATCTGTCTGCAGGTAAATTCTAAAAGCAAAAGGCCTCAGTTACATCAGGTGCAGCCAGCAGATGGGCCATGGTATGCAGTTCAAATAGATGCAGGTCCTTTGCCAGCAGCAAAGGGAAGTTATAGTTACCTACTGGTAGTAGTGGATGTTTTCTCAAAATGGGTAGATGCAATTTCTACCAAAACAATAATGGCAAATGCAACTGCAGAAGCTTTATGGAAAAATATATTTTTCCATTGGGGATGGCCACAGGTCATAGAGTCAGACAATGGTCCACAGTTTGTTACTGATGTCATTAAACAAATGTGTAATTTGTTAGGCATACATCAAAAGGTTGCATGTACCATACCATCCACAATCTAATGGCATTGTAGAATGTATGAATTGGACATTAAAATAACATCTAAAAAAGGCACGCTTAGAAAAGGGCAATACATGGATACATCATCTGCCTGGAATTTTAATGGGTATTTGAGCGACACCAAACAGCAAAACAGGTATTTACCCATATGAAATAATGACAGGCCACAAAATGCCCATACAATTACCATTTGACCCAGATATACCTAATGGTAGACCCAAGCTAGAAATCAGCAAACATCAGGAATGGCTAAAACAACTTACTACCATATGTGGCTATAATGCAAGGGAACAGACATTCCATCTATGGAAAAAGGTGCCAATATTACCAGCTGAAGAAAACCTTCACTGCGGAACAAAAGTACTGGTAAAACATTCCAAATGGAAGGACCATAGGCTAGCAATTGGCAAGGCCCTTTTGAAGTAGTGGAACAAATTGGATGATTAGTATACAAAATCAAAGGAAAAAAGAAAAACAGAACAATGTTGGTACATAAAGATCAACTAAGAATGATCATAAACAGTGAGCAATGTAAATCTGATTAAGTGTATTCTCTTGTAGGTTTCCAACAGAAAAAAAACATAATGAAATTGACATGGTTTAAAGTGCATCCTTTTGGAAATCCAGTTTCAGCTGACCAAAGGCAAAATCAATCGACAATGGAAATTTTATTTAAAGGATTTTTTAAAAGCAATAATAATTGTCAGACTAATTATCAGTGTATTGCTTAGCATTAAATTGCATTTACAACCTGTTAATGAGACCATAAAATTAGATAAAAAAGAAAGTAAAGAAATGTGGAAAAGTGAACAAGATTGATCACCATCTTTTAATACCTTTATGGCAAGACAATGTTGGTATGCAAAAAGCATTACTGTTTCTAATTGTTGGGTATGTAATTTAATACCAAAAATAACAGGGGTCATGCCTTTAATACCTATTCCACTAAATTCCCTTAGTTGCTGGAGGGTATTAATAAATGAGACAGGAGACCATGTCATAAATGTACAGCTATGTAAAGCAAGAGTACAGTTATCTGCAATAGTGTAGGGAATCACATGTTTTCAACAAAATGGAACTGTTCCAGTGGATAATAGTAATTGTATTCAAACAATTGAAATGATAAACTTTCACAACCACATACCAGTACGTGGAGTATTTTTTCATGGTTTTCCTATTTTAATACCAATTAAGGGTCAGTTAATATTAAGTGACACAGCAGTGTTTCATTTTTCACAAAATTATAAAAACAAGTGTAAAACCAATATTACATGTTGGCGAAGTAAAACAGATAAAAACTTTACAGTTGTACATAATACAACTCCTACTATGGGGCAAGTAAATGGCAGTCTGGTAAATAGCAGTGTTAGTCTGTCAGATGGGTTATATTACATCTGGCAAATATGCTTATAAATGGCTACCAAAGGGATGGGATGGCACCTGTTATATAGGGTTAGTGGTACCAGCAATGTATCATGTAAAATAATTACCAAGAGGAAGCATTAGAAATGCAAAAAAGAAAAGGGATATATTATCTGTGATTGAAAATCCAGAAAATTCAGTAGACATCTTAGATACATCACGTATCGATCATCAAAATTTTGATTATATTTCATTAAAAGATATGAATTTAGGAGATGATGTAATCTCTGGATCAGGTATTTTCCCTTGGTATGGGGCTGCAAAAGCCATTTAGGAGCTGAGAAAACTATCCAAACTAGTGGAAGTATTGGCAAATGCCACTTTCAATGCAGTCCTTGACATTACTTTTGAAATGACAGCTATACGGACTATGGTTTTACAAAATCGAATAGCATTAGATTATATACTAGCATCCCAAGGGGGGTACGTGTACTTTAATAGGAGAACAATGTTGTACATTTATTCCAGACAAAACTGAATATGTAAAAGCACATTTAGAAGTGATTGCACAAGTGTCTCAACATACTAGAAAAAAACTGGAATGATGATTGGAGTGAATGGTTTAGCAGTCTATTTACAGGATGGACAGGAAAGATCATTATATTTTTAATTTCTTTTATTGTTATTGTAGTGCTTGGTTGCATATTATTTACATGTATTAAAGTCTGCTTAACAAGAGCTAGTCAAATTACTGTTGTTAATTGTCATAATGACAAAGCATTATCAATTATATTGCTTAATTTGTATTCCTGGTATAAAATAAAACAAAAGAGGGAATTGTTAGAGTATGCTCAACAACATATTAAGGTTGGAAGTAATTCTGCTACAAATATGTAAAAGAAATAAAGTATAAAATAAAGCTTGCTTAAATGTAGAAATAGAGTTTAGCAATATGTGATTAGCATCCATACTAAATGACTGTAGCTTGAAAAATAAGGAATTTGCTTAATGGATATGTCTCCTACAGAATCCATACTAGGTCCACTACACTTCTCTATTTTTATCAACAACCTTCACACTGCTATCCCTAAAGCTGCCTGCATTCAATATGCAGATGATTCCACTCTGATCTGCTCAGCCACCTCCCCATCCGAACTGCAAACCTTAACCCAAAATACATTTAACACTATCAAGAAATGGCTCACCAACCATTGCCTACTTCTGAACCAGAATAAAACTAAACTTCTACTCTTCTCCCCCACTAGCAGATCTACCACACTTTCATTCTCTGTCACATCTAACAATGGTACAGCTATTTCCCCAGATCTTCACACCAAACTGCTAGGGGTTATCATAGACAATAATCTCAAATTTGACCAACAGGTCAATAAAACCATACAGACCATCAATAAAAAGCTTGGATCATTGTATAGAAACAAGACATTTTTAACCCCACTGGCTAGGACTGCAATCACCTAATCATGTCTACTCTCTGCTCTTTTATATGCCTCATCTGTACTTTCAAACCTCAACAAATCCGAACTAGGTAAGCTGTCCAATTAGAATATATAGAACTCACCGCTACCAGAACCTTAAACAACTTGAGCGGCTAGAACTGCCCAGCTTAATTCAATTCAATCAACTCTTAATCATGCACAAAGTTTGTACCACCCTGAGGATACCCCCTCACTTAAAAATATTATTAAGCCATATAGCAACCTGAGATCCCTATGGTCATCTGATAAACTACTGGTCCAAACCCACAAAGCTAATAACTCTGCTGGTGAATCCTGTTTGCCAACTTCATTGGCAAAACCTGGAATTCATTGCCAAACAATATAACCCTACAATCCTCCAAAAGTGTCTTAAAAAAACTCAAACAGTATCTCAGACTGAATTGTCTCTGCCCATGTACCAACCCTGATTAAGTTATAAACTGAAAGCATATTCTGTAATTATCATAATTTGTAACTATGTGACCAAGCTCTGCTTCCAGTCTGATGTCTCTTATTTTTAATTGTGTCTGTCCATGAGAATTGTGAGTCCCTACTAGGGAACACTACTAAGCCATTGTATATAATCACTTTGGTTTTATAATTGTTTGGTAACTTCTGTGTAATCTATGTAAGTTTGTCTATGTGGAGCTTTTCTCCCCGGGCCTCCCCTGAAAATGGACATGTATCCAGTTGGACTATCCCGGTAAACAAATGTAAAATAAATAAAATAAATCAATAAATGAGCAAGAATGTATGCATTTCACACTGTCAGCAAAAAGGATGACCTCTTTCAGACTTAAAAACAGGATACATGAATTTCACATGGTCAGTAAGAGCAAAAATGTGAAAAACAGGATGCATGCAGCTTCTTTAAAGAATGTACAACAGGAAAACAATCTGTACATTTTTCTATTATATGACTGTTAAGCAAGGAAGTTTGAATGGATATGCTTTCATCAAGTCAGCATTTGCAGAAGATATTTCTTAAAAGACAATACCAGTATTATTTCTCTATAGGATGAAAACATATTTTTCTGCAAACACCAGCAAACAGATGTTTTCATACAAAGACCAAATTAGAATACCAAGGAGAAAACTGGGATGTAAAACCACTATAAAGAGACTATAGCAGATAACATTGTTAGAAATATTTGTGTAGGAACACCCATTTGTTCCGAGGTAATACTGTATCTCTCACATCATCCATGCTGTTTGAGAAGTAAAGTAGCACAGTACATGAAGCGGTAACAGTAGTTTGTGTGATTTGTTCTAAAAAGCAATTTATTAGTTATTGCTTTTATGACAGAGTTTGATGCTGCATCAGTGTATATTCTACAAGTTTTTGTGGGCAGCAGACTTTGAATGGAATTATAACTAGACTGATTTCAGCAGAATCCAGCCAGCAAGACCTTAATTTCTTAAGACTTCGGATCCATCACAGTAAGCAACACCTTGATGGTTAATTCTTCAGTAGTTATATCTCTGATATGTTCATTTCACTTTGTTTATATTTTTTATAATGCATTCATGCATGCACTGCCGAATTCAGTTGCCTAATTTCCTTTTGATTACTTGAGTAATATAATTTCAACCTATATTGCATTTTCTCATTCTATTTCTTATACTTTACTGACATATTTATTGTGATATATTGTATATATTTAAACTTTAGCTGTACAATATCCCAATGTTAGCCAGGAGAAAGAAAGAGAGGGAGATGTAACCATTAGGACTACAGAGTTGTCAACAAGCTCATCAAATCATGTTTTTTATACATAAATGTGGTAACTGACAATGATAAGGGTTTGAATTCCATTTGATCTGAAAAAAATGAATTCAGTATGGTATTCAAATCTTGTTTGGTATGGAGTCAAAGTCTCTACACCACCATGGAAGAAACTTTGCCCTCTGAACTCTCTTACTTATAATCAGTTGTGAGATCTATGCACCTTAGAGAAAATAGATTTTCCCCTGAAATGACTGGAAAAAGAGTGATATTGACACCCGTTGCCAATTATAAAACAGTCATTGCAATCATATATACTTCCCATGATTTATAAAAATCATGCTTCATTTAATGCAGTTGTCTGAAACACCTTTATGAACATAGTCAGACATCTAAGGGATAAGTAGGACTGGGAAGAGGGGAAGTCAGACTGTTTATGAAATGAAAGAGCAAGTATAAAATCACTGTTAATGAATCAGTGATATGGTTGTCAGGGATAGGCAGTGTGTAGCTGAGTGCAATAAGTTGAGATACATTAGTGTAGTTATAATGTTTTCTGCTTAGTTCACAGTAAGACATCAGAGATGCTTATAGAAAATGTCTACCTTTATGAAATGTAGGCTGGGTGTGAAAACAAAGAGTTAAATAATTCTTGATTTTATTTAATTGAGTCAGCAGCAGGGTGAAATGGAATAGATGTTTATTTCACTTTGTTCACAACCAGGCATTTGAGGAGTAAATAGTTGGAATGTGGCTATGACTAGGGGTTAGGAGACATAGTATGTGTAAAAGCAAAGAGCAGTTAAATGTTCACTATTAAAGAATCATTGAAATGGCTTGTCAGTGATGAGCAATGTTTGTGTCTGAGGACATGTTGAAATATTTAGTGTGGCCATTATTTATTTCACCTTCATTACAGAATGTGGCTTCTTTGGGAAAGACAAACTATATGCAAAAGCAAAGGCCACTTGCATGATCATTATTATGGAATCATTGATGTGGTTTGTTAGGGACAGAAAGTGTGTGTCTGACAGCAACGAGTTGAAATACAGTGTTGTAGTCATTATTTCATTTTCTTTTGTCACAGTCAAGCATAAAAAGTATACAAAGAAGTGTACAAAGCGTGATTATCTTTGGGAGTGGGGAGACAAGCTGACTGCTAAGCCAAGGGACATTACATTTACCTGACTGATGATATGACTTGGCAGAGAAGAGCAGCAAACAGGTATGAAATCAGTAAGTAGAAAAACATTATTGTGACCATTATTTCTTTAATCTTACTGTAGTCAGATATCAGAGAAGTACACACAAATGTATCTCCCGGGTAGTAAGGAAACACTCTGTGTATGCATTACTTGATCACAGGTAAACAGTCATTGATTTGGCTTGTCAGAGGCCAAATAGATGAGTGTGTATAATAGTGGGGAATATGTGTGAGAAAAAATATAACATTTTTTTCTGGATGATTTATATGATTTCATAGCCAAATTAGTTGTACCCTAGTAAATAAAGCATATTCTACTGGGACAGTTGTCTTTGATATTTTAGATACAGCATGAAGATACAACTCATGTTTTTAAGTTATTACTTTACCATAATTTCACAGCATCCTTATTGCAAGCACTCCATGTTTTTTAATTTCAAGTTATTACTTTATCATAATTTCACAGCATCTCTACTGCAGTTCTTTTTATATTTTTCAACAAACATGATCCTTTTCCATTTTCTCATTTTGATAACTGTACAGTACATCAAACCATAAATATATTTTGTTTTTATAGTATAATTATTTTACCTGCAAGTTGTATTTTCCAGCATTTTAAATATTAATACAGGGAAAAAGGCATTTGCTTCAATTGTGACTTGACAATCAAAATGTAGTTGTTCCATTGCTTTTGTACCTAAAAGCACAGTTTATAAATTGGTGATCTGAGTTTGATTATTGGCTTGGATAACTAAGGCAATGGCATAGGAAGATGGACATGCCCATCCTGTAGGTGGCTGTGGTTAATTATCAGCAGTCAAGCACATGCAGGAGGCATTGTCTTCAGTGATTTAGGGCATTAGCTGAGTGACCACAGAGGCAAGTTGACATTCCTGCAAACCCACTGCATGCCAGTCCCCATAACTTTATATTTCTGCATGTGGGGAAGGAGGTAATCTTAGGACATAAACAAAAAGTCTTTCTCAGCAAATTGTATGATGTTATCACAAGGTATCTCATAGTCCTAATCAACCACATATATGGGTCAGAGAAAGTCTGGGGAAAGTTTTTTTTTTATTATTCAGAAGACCTAGTGAATGAAGAGGGGGGACTCACAGTTAGCTGATGGTCAGCTGCAAGAGGAGGTCAAAACAATTAAAAAAGAAATCCTATAACTTTCTCCAGAATAAGCAATTTTTTCTCGCTGGAAGTATGCTATGTCCAAACATCCCTGTACTGTGGGTGATAGAGCAGTGTTGTCAAATCCAGCAATGAGCTGCACTTTAATCCCTAACGGTACAATGACAGTAATGGGTACAATTTATACCCACATGTCTAACTATAATTTCTTTATTTATTTATTTATTTATTTATTTACTTATTTACTTATTAATATTTGCCAAAAACTGCAGAAGGAGATTGAGATATTGCTTTTCATAAATGGGCACACACAGTCATTCACAATAACAGGGAGACATCTTTCATCATAGTCTGTTTTCCATCACAAATGGGTAAGACTTTTCTTCAGAGTTAGGAATGTCACAAATGTTTCTGAACTGTCATTACATTAGAAATAAAAATCTGGACAAGGTAACTTTTTTGTCACTTGAAGTATGCCATGCCCAAAATTCCCTTTTCAAAGCAGGACAATGCAGTAGCATCAAACTTTGTTTTTAACTGCACTGAAATCGTTAAATGCTTAATGTCAGTCATATGTATATTTATCATGTGAGTGTTTTATATAAAAGTTTTTATTAAGATGTCTAAAAGTGGGGCTGACAGTATAGCCTTTTATACATACGTATCAAATCTAAGGTGTTGCAGGCATTTCACTATAGCAGTCTGGCATGTTGCTCTGTACTCAGTTTCCATTACAGTGGGAAATGCAATAGCCTCAGCTTAATATAACTTTACTGAGCTGTCATTGCATTAAATGTAAAAAAAAATAATACATCTTTCTCCTGAATATAGGAGTTTTCTATCACTGGATTTCTACTTAACCCTCCTTTAAATTTAGACTCATAAGTAGTTATGCACATTACATTACATTACATGAAGATAAAGCTGTGGATGTGTCTTTATATCTGAAATCACTATACATAAATAAATGTGACTGAGAATCCAGCACATTATTTTCTGAGACATTTGACAGAAATTTTCAAAACGGCTATCAAAGATATGATGCTATATTGATAATTATCACCAGTAAGTCCATGTTATCATTTTTTGCACTGTTTTGTGCCAGTTGATTCATGACAAACATGTAGATTTTACATTTTTTTTCAGGCTGATAAACTTAGTATATTTGTGAATCATATCAAAACTCTTTCCTCAGGAAAAAATGATGATTTCTGCCATTTTAAATGCTATAGGAAAATATGCATGTTTTACTTGTTTTAACAGATATGCCCATATTTCAATTTTTTTTCCTATAATTGGAAAGGGAAGGCTTGAGATCACCACCACAGAGCAGATTAACACCACTATTACTAGATAAAATAAAACAATGGTTCTCACATATAGTACTGATTTTTCTGAAATTAAAATCACAACTTTAAATTTTAGATTATTGACAATATTCCCCATTGTTTTGAGAAGTAGCCCAATGGGTGATCTACTGGAATTAAAAGAGCTTAGCTGGCAACTTAAAACCCACTCTGTCAGCTCCTGAGGGCTCAATGAATCAGTTTCCATTGGTAATTTTCTCTGCCTTAAAGAATTATTTTTTATTTAAGCCAATTGTATATGGTTGGTAAGATGCCTTATCAGTTGTGTCAACATTTCCCTGTTTGATAATATGTATGCTTGCATGATTACTTTATTTTTTCTTCTTTTTTATGAATAGTGTTCTTGTAATAGATTCATTTTAGCAGTCTTGTATTTTATCTTTCATATCATTTTGTTGTTGAAATATTTTGATCAAGTTTTTAAGCGTGGTGTATGTGTTTAATAATGAAAGACTGGGTACTTGATGTATTGGTGTCTATCCATTTTCAGCCAATCTTGTAATCAGTTAATTAAATAGGAGGTCTTACTAGGGTATGTAAGCACCTTTGTACTCCTTGTTTTTATTCTGATGAAGTACCAAAACCAAGATGAAAGTACTAAATCAGTGTAATTAATAAACAACAGTTCAGTACCAGCTAGTTCCTGTTTTCTTTTTTATGTTGTTACAAATTTTTAATCTGGTTGCCTAGTTTGTGTTCTTAGTTTTGTTTGGCAATATGACATCCTTGGGAAGTGGTAGAGCTAGGTCTGCACCGATTCTGCTGAGTGATGAATTGACAAACTCCACTGATCATTTTACCCTGCTGTTGCAGCAGGTTCCACAACAAATGGGGAGTTTAACTGGTTTCAATAATAACTGTCACCACAACCAGTTGGACCACCGTTTCCTTGATTTTGATGTTGACCATTCTGAAAATACTGATTTTGGAATTACTCCGGCACAGAGACTGGCATTAGTGAATGGTAACCATAACAGCTATGACTCTGAACTGCCTTCCAATCACATTGACAACTTGGAAACAAGAATACAGCAGGATAGGTGTTCCCTACAACATTAGTGAAACCAAATGGCAGTGATTTCCATGGCAGTTGAATACTCAACAGTTTACAATGGATCCTTTGACAAACAACTTCATTTATTTTAAAAATACATTGACAAAGTATTGTAAATTACAACTTAAAAGCAATTATTTTAAAGAGTGTATTCATGTCGGTCTTGTACCAAAGGGGCTCAGATATTGGAAGTATCCTACCAGACTAACAGAAAGTTTGTGCTTACATAACGATGTGTTACAGTTATTTAATAGACATGGCTGTGAATTAAACTCCTTATCAAACATAAATTGAAGGAGATGGATATTTACTTAAAAATATCTCTACATTAGATAAACAGTTAACATTTGATTTAATGTTTGATGTTAAAAATGTGATTATTTTGGTATTTTTGATAAGGTTGGTACAATTATACATGATATCAAGGTTAAGAAAGAGAAAAAGATGATTAGGGACAAAATAGCCTATGTTAAAGGCAATGCATTTCCCCTCCCCCTTTTATTGCTAGAAATAGGTCCACAGATAATGATGGCCATCATACTCAAGAGGTGTTCCCTGATCAAAGTTATCCAGATGCTGAATTGTAGGAGGAAATATACCCTTTACAAGTCCCCCACTAAGGAGGCCTGAATAGTTACAGAACAAGTTACCAGTAACTTCTTATCGGATGCCACAGGTTTCATGGTGGGAGCAGGAGAGATGGAACCAACACCATTTGAGAGGTAGAGGGGGGAGCAGAGGGAGACCATACATAAAATAGATAAGCCTAAGGTGGTTTACAATAATAAATGTGACTTTAAACTTTATAATTACGGTGACCTTGATGTTAATTATAAATGGGTCAACCTATTTGAGAAGGCCATTACATCTGAGGTCTATATCACATAGTCGAAGTCTTACAACTTCAAACACGTAATGTTCGAATCATTATGTTCAAAGTTACAAAACTTTGACTATGGATTAAAAAAAACAACTGAAAACAAAATAAACTGTTTTAAGCAGGGGGCAAGCCCCCCTGCACCACCCACACCCCCCACTATTTAAATATACCAACTCCGAAATCGCACCCCATTGAACAAAATGGAAACCTCCGCTTATGGAGATTTTCATTGAAATGCTCAAACTTTTACAAATTCGAACTTATGGTCTCAACCATATGAGGTTCGAACTTGTAAAAGTTCGACTATGTGATAGGAACCCTTACATTTGTACCTACTAATAGGGCATGCATTGATAATGTTCTTATAGACATTAGGTTATTCACTCATAAATTGGACCTCACCCTTTATTTTTCCTCAGGACAGGTCTAGGCAATCAAGTGATATTTTTCTTCTATTACCTGTAAAAACAAGTACATTTAATCTCCCAATGCACCCCATTATTTCCTTATTTGAAAAAAATTGCAAAAATGATATCAAGGAACTTCTGGGAAATAAAAAACGTGGCTATCGGTTGAAGTTGGAGCCTGATGAAATGGCATTACTAACAGACATTATCAGAAATAAACAAATCAGGCCCATGAAACCTGATGGGGGGCATTTAGTGGTTATGAATTCTAATGATTATGTAAATAAGATGTTGAAGTTTTGTACAGTGAAGCTTATGAAGAGATCTCCATTAACCAGAAAAATGTAGCATAACGAAGCATTGATATTATGCTGGATGACCCATTTACCAAGGGTATCAATACTCAGACAGAATTTGATTATTTATGAACTACACATTCTAGAACACCTACAATTTTGGCATACTGAAGATACATAAAAGTCTAATCGATCCCCATTTATGTCCCATCATCAATACAAAGTCCTCCTAAATGTTTACAACAGCTAAATTTATAAATTTTCAACTAAAAGTGGTGGCTGATGGTATTCCACATCTTATTAAGGATTCATTGGACCTCTGATGTTCCTGCTCTGTGCCAGTAATGAAGGACCCTCACTCCTCACCATGGACACTGGTGAGGGATGTTCATTTGGAACAAAAATCGATATGCACAGTATTTCCAGATGCAGCTCTCAGCACCAAGCACAATTTCCCTTAAAAACACACAGTGAACACAGTACCATCCCAGGGCTGGACTCCCTCTCTCTTCAGGCCACAAATAAGAAACCACACTGACCACTAAGGAGTTCTGTGTCCCTGCTCCAAGTAGCTGACACATGCACTCTTTCAGATTTGATTTTCACACACACACACACACACACACACACACACACACACACACACACACACACACACACACACACACACACACACACACACACACACACACACACACACACACCTGGGAAAGGCTGGCACAGATTAACCGCTCTACCACCTTATGCCCAGGCTATAAGGTAGTTCCACTACCACATGCCAGCTACTCTAAGGCTCTTAACAGGGTATCCAATTCTACTGAGTGAAATTAATACTAATACCAATGGTACTGTTGATCAAGCAGCAAGGCTTTCAGGACTGGCCACAGTGTCACCAAATAAATATACGTACTCTCAAAGGTTAAAATATTTTCTAAAAGACCAACCACAAAGAAAAGTTTAAATATATTTAATAATAAATAATAAAAGAACATGAACATACTAAATATCTATTTACAATAAACACCAGAGTTTCATCACAGGAAATATTAAAAATAACACAGATGGATAGCTTCACACAGATACAGAAAATCAGTACTTAACTAATCTCACTAATTTTTCCTGACTGATCTAAAGAATTACTATTCCCTGTTTACTTACTATAGCAAGGCAGATGAAGTGGGTGAGGGATCCTTTTTTGTCAGGAATCAAAAACAGACTGCCATCAGACTTCTGCCATATCTAGTATTAAAGCATCATTTCAGTGCTGGCTTACAGAATGACATCACGCACCTGGTCACATGACTTCTGGTTCCCACACTACCCCCTTTACTAGAAACTGAACTAGAGTCTAGTGCATATGTGTCATAATACACACACACACACACACACACACACACATACACACACACACACACACACACACACACACACACACACACACACACACACACACACACACACACACACACACACACACACACACACACACACACATAGAGCTTTTCTAAGATGAGTTACAGCATATTGAAGCTATAAAACCATTTTAAAAATGTCCACCCTTCCAGGGTAGCAATTAGTTCATCCCTAAGGACAATACAGTAGGATTATTAGACCTGGTTTTCACAGACATTTTGTCTCTGGCTGCAGTCAGAACACCAAGATGCAGTCTTTATGGCCTAAACCAGGTAATTTAATTTCAGATTATTTTTCAAAGTTAGCTGGACTGAGATTAACCTCTTCTCTTCCAGTATCCTCTGTTACAATATATTAATTTCAATAATTACAATACAGTCTGACATACAGGTGTATTTCTTTTCTGTCCAGCAAGGCCCACTGTTGGTATATTTTTAACACAAGAAGCTTTACAAATATATTTTTCAGCACAAGCATCTGTACAAATCAGCTTGATATATAAATGACATATAATTTTTTACAAAACTCCAGCTAGCAATGCTGTCATATGTTACACATACACTGCCTTATTATTCCTAGCATAGCTGCCAATACCTGACATCATCACCCCCCGTGAAGACTCAAGCTAGTTTTTTCAGTGACCCTGGAGAAATGTGGCTTAAGAGGAATGAACCTGTCTTGGAATACATTAACCCATAAACTATCTTGGCAGTCCATCTGCATTGGCATTACTGACCCCACTATGGTGCTGCACTGTCATATCATATGCCTGCATTCCTAGGCTCCACCTTAATAACTTGCCATTTTGCTTGTTGGCTCAATGTAACCATGTTAAGGGATTGTGGTCTGTGACTGCAGTGACTTTCCTTCCATACAGATAGGGGTGAAATTTCTGCAATGCCCATACTATGGCTAGACATTTTTTTCTACTCCTGCATAACATTCTTCTCTAGGTTGGAGTCTATGGCTAAGATATACAGATGGGTGCTCTTCTCCCTCTGAAGAAACCTGGTTGAGTACAGACCTCACTTCATGGCTCAAAGGATCTACCTGACCAACAAATTCTTTGCTGTAATCTGGACTGGATAACACAGGGGGTCCTCTCAAAGGCCCTATACGCTTTAGGAATGTCTGCTCGCAGGCTAGGGTGCACACTACCTTATCTGGCCTGTTTTTCCTCATCAGGTCTATGAGGAGAGCAGCTATTGTACTATAATTGGGAACAAACTTTCTATAGTACCATGCTGTTTCCAGGAACGCCCTTACCTGTTTTTTGGTAACAGGGGCAGAACATGCCTGAATGGCTTCCACTTTGGCAGCTCAGGTCTGATCTTACCACTGCCATACCCATTTGATACTTACTGGGGTTAATGGTCAAGGTCAACCCTGCCCTTTGTAGTCTGCCCAGAACCTCCCTGATATGCTGAAGATGTTCATGCCAGGAATGACTGTAGATGGAAATATCATCCAGGTAAGCAAGGGTATAATCTCAGATGTAGCCTCCAACCTAGGGATGAATTTTATGCAGCAGCAGAAAAAGAATTTCTAGCCATAGTATGGGCACTGCAGAAATTTCAACCATATCTGTAGGATGCAATCTATAAGCCTCTGGAAGGTCGCTGGGCCATTTTTCATCCCAAAGGGAATCTTTGTGAACTTGTATAATCCAAAAGAAGTCACAAAGGCTGACCTGTCTCTGGTGGTGGGATTCAAGGTCACCTGCCAGTAGCCCTTGGCCAGATCAGTAATGGTCAGATTAGCCCCACCAGCTGCTCTAAGGATTCATTTGTCCTAGGCATGGGGACTCTGTGACTATTAGTTTCCTGTAGTCCACACAGAACCTGGTGCTGCCATCTTTCTTTGGTACCAGCACCACTGGGGAAGCCCAGGGACTGCTGGACTTCTGGATTATCCCAGTTCCAACATTTCCTGTATCTCCTCCCTCAGAAACTGTTTGACTCACTCAGGCACCATGCAAAGGGCCTGCTTGATAGGCCTTTCATAGGATCACAGGATCATAAGAATTTACTTGGCTATTGGTCCCGAGGCCCTTATAAGCCTAGCCAAGACTTTAGCCCATGCATAGACAAATCAGCACCCAATGCCCCTGTGCAGCAGAGACACGGGTGGCATCCCAGGGATGTATTTTCTATTTTCCATCCAGTTATCCAGATTGTGCTTAGAAAGGGATAAAGAGGTACTCTGCTTGATTTGGAGAGAGAGTCTATTCCATAGATGGGGAGTCTCTGGAACACAAATCTGTCCTGCCAGCAAGTCCTACTGATGTCACAGACCAGGTTGAGGCCACTTGTATGGGTTACTTGAGTGGAGCTTGACTTGCAGATATGCAGCAGCCCCATCAAGACGGGGTCCAAGATCGCCTTGTATACCAGACAGTGGTCACCTCTGAGGAGTCTATATGAAACAGAGTAGAGAGACAGGGCTTTTAGCCTATCTGTGTTTGGTAGATTTTTGAGGCCATGGAGCCTCCTGGTGAGGAACCTCTGTGGTCTCTCCAGATGCTGCATGTGCTTTGCGAGGTACATGCCAAATGGGACATTGTACTCAATAATGGGCCTTATAAGGGAAGAATACAGGGATGTTATGACCTCCTTGTCCCTGGATGAGATACCCTTACTTATGAGGTGGGCCATGTAGAAAGCTTTCCGTACAATGGAAGCAACATGGTGGTCAAAAGTCAGGCTGCTATCAATCGGGATGCCCAAATCCCTCACAACTAACTGCATGCTTAGAGCATTGTTATTAATGTGATCATTTGTGGGGACATCTCTTTCCCCAAAGGGGATGATGATGCATTTTGTTGTATTCACCTTGAGGCCATGTTTCTGGCACCAGTCATTTGTTTTGGTGAGACCCTCTTCGAGGATGTCCATGTCACTAGGGGAATTGATGACAGCTCCCAACTTGCAGCCATCTCCAAACTTGGTCAGCCATAGCCCACTAGTTTTGGCCTGTACCTCAGAAAAGTATATCCTAAATAATAGTGGACCCAAGACCAAACCCTGGGGTATGCCACTCGATACGGGGCTACTGCTTGAGGTAACTTCCCCTATTTTGACTAGGTGGGTTCTATCAGAAAGCCAGTTGGCTACCCATCTGGTAACATATGGATTGATGCCTAGTTGAGAGAGTTTATCTATTATGCCAGAGTGGGAAATAGTGTCAAAGGCTTTGGCCAGGTCAAGGTAGGTGGAGTGCACTGTCTTCCCCTTATCCATGGCTTTGGTGACTATCTCAAAAAAGTTGACCAAATTTTACAGACATGACCTCCAGCTGATGAAACCAAACTGTGTGGGATCGAGTATTTGGAGGTTGCCAATGTCCTTGTTAATGAGGTCCATGATAATCCATTCCATGGCCTTGCATATCAGGATAGTTAGGCTGATGGGTCTATTAATTTCCTGCATCAATGGATGCTCCACCTTTGTGTAAAGGGATGACAGTGGCTGTCCTCCATTCAGCTAGGACAAAACCGGTACTTAGGCTTTGGTCGAATATGGTGCCTAATGGTGCTGCACGTTCCTGCCTGAGTTCATGTAGGATGCAGCCTGGGATGTTATCAGGTACCATGGATGCTGTATTTTTTGCTTTTGAGAAAGCAGTGATGAACTGATGCCTAGATATAAGAGGAAGGGGGCAGGTACTGTGAATGTCATGATTTACTGATGGGGAACAGAGGGGTGACATTTTCAATGAATATGTCAGCCAGCAAGTTTTCTGTATCTATGGCATTTGTATATGTGGTGTCTTTGATCACCAGTTCTGAACTGCCTTAGGTGCTACCTTTGAGATTACGGATATGTGAAAAAGGTCTTATGATTGTCTTTAGTAGATGTGGCCAATTTGGACTCAATGTTTATTTTAGAGGATTTCACTAGTGCTCTTATTTGCTTGTTTAGGCTAAGGAGAGATTGCTTCCCATTGGGCACCTGCTCCTTCTTGGTTCTGGACAGCAATTTTTTTCTTTTGTTATAGAGTTTATTTATTGCAGATGTCCACCAGACAGGTTTACTCTTCCTTGCGGAGGATGATTTAGTCCTGTCAGGTATTTCTGGTTCCATGCATCTATATAAATGTTCGTATAGTAATTTGGTATAGTTTTTGGGGTCTAGGACTCTTGCATGAACACACTTTTTACCAAATCATGAATGGGCGGGCATACTTACATGAAAATGCTTTTCACTGAAGCAACATTTTCACGTAAGTATGCCTGTTGTGCCAGTCTTACTACGGTGCAGATAAGGGAAAATTCCCTTTTCCCCACTGTAGTGTGATCTCGGAGTGAGAATATTAAAGCATGGGGGTGCAGCCCCCCACATGGGGGCTGCAGGGGGGCTTGCTCCCTGCATAAAAGTAGATTTAATGTTTTTTTTAACACACTTTAGCGAAAGTGCTTTTTCGATGAAAGCACTTTTGTTAAAGTGTGTTCGGTGATAGTGGATTCGTACTATTAGGTTCATAGGTTCATAGGTTCATACTAGGCTATCTGCCCGAGGGCATTTACAAGCCTAGCCCATCGTTTTGTGGCTTACACCACCCCTTTAGTATGGGGAACTATACCCATTATTTTGCTGTGCCTCTGTCGAGCAGTGACACTGAGGTAATCCCTGGGGTATATCTGCGATCTCCCATCCATTGGTCAAGATTTCTCTTGAACAAGGCCAGCGAGGTGCTCTGCCTCACATGTACCGGGATTTTGTTCCACAGCATAGGGAGTCTTTGGGTGATGAATCTATCCCTCCAGCACGTCCTATTAATAGTCGGTTTAAGTCTCCCACCCTTGTGGCTCTGATGGATCTAGATTTTTGAGGTGAAGCATATTCATCAAATCTGGGTTTGACATGGCCTTGTATGTTAGGCAAAGGTCACCTCTGAGCAGCGGTGTTTACTGAATAGAGCTGAAGTTCTTTCAGTCGGGCAGCATAGGACAGATTTTTGAGACCCTTTATCCTTTTGGTGAGAAACTTTTGTGGCCTCTCCAGCTGCTGCAAGTGTCGGGTCAGATATATTCCGAATGGGGCATTGTACTCAATCATTGGTCTGATGAGTGATGAGTAAAGGGAGACTATGACCTCCCTTGATCTAGATGAGAATCCATTCATGATAAGGTGGGCAATGTAGAAGGTCTTCCTAACTACTTTAGCTACATGGGTGTCGAATGACAGACTACTATCAACCTGGGTCCCCAGGTCCCTGATAACTTCTTCCGTGCTCAGTGGATTGCCACCTATTTGGTAGCTAGGGTAACCTTGTTTTTCCCGAAGGGTATGACTATGCATTTTTGGCATTTAACTTTAGGCCGTGGCTCTGGCACCAGTTATCCGCTTCTGTGAGACCCTTCTGAAGGATATCTGTGTCAGATGTGTTTTCTACTATGGCCCCGAGTTTGCCGTCATCTGCAAACTTTCTCAGCCATAACCCTCCTGTCTTTGCTTGTACTAAAGTAGATGCCAAACAAGAGTGGGCCCAGGACTGAGCCCTGTGGGACACCACTTGTGACAGGCTTTGAGTCTGACATGGCGCCAGCAACTCTGACCCTGTGGGTTCTGTCACTCAGCCAGTTTGCAACCCATCTTGTGATGTATGGGTTGACATTTAAGCTGATGAGTTTTTCAATGATACCCGAGTGGGGTATTGTATCGAAGGCCTTAGCCAGATCGAGGTAGGCTGTATGGACTGCCTTTCCCTCATCAATGGCTTTGGTGACTGTTTCAAAAAGTCAACCAAGTTTAAAAGGCATGATCTGCCTTTGACAAAGCCAAACTGGGTTGGATCCAAAGTCTGCAAATTCCCTATGTCTTTATTTATGAGGTCCATTATGATCCTCTCCATGGCTTTGCAGATAAGGCTTGTCAAGCTAATGGGCCGGTAATTTCCAGGGTCGGTGGAGGCACCGCCTTTGTGAAGTGGGACCACAGTTGCAGTGCGCCACTCCCTGGGTAATGATCCAGAGGTAAGACTTTGATTAAACAGCTGTCCTAGCTGTGGGTTTAATTCCTCATTGAGTTCGTGGAGCACACAGCCGGGGACACCATCAGGTCCCATGGATGCTGTGTTTTTGCTTTGGAGAGAGCAGTTCTCACTTGGGCTGGAGATGTTTGGGGGCAGCAATCGCTTAGTATAGATATCTCTCCTTTTGGGAGAAGTTTGCACTGAACCTGTCAGCCAGTATGTTGGCAATGTCTGTAGGATCAGTAATCTTCACATCATTTTGAACTAGCTCTGAGCATATCTGGGAGTTTCCTCCCAGGTTTCTAACATAGCTAAAGAAGGCCTTATGATTGTCTTTTGAGTCTTTAGCTATTTTTCTCTCAAATTTGCTTTGGATGATTTTATGAGAGCTCTTAGTTTTTACTTATAGTGATCAAGGGTGTCTTACCTTTTAAGGATTTTGCTCTATCTTGTAGTAGCTTCCTCCTTTTGTTGTAGAGTTTGTTTATGGCTGGGGTCCACCAGACTGGACGCTTGCCTTTGGTACAAAGAGTCTTTGTTTTGCTTGGGATTGCCTTATCCATGCAGTCCTGCAGGTGCTGGTAGAAGGCATTTGTAAGTGATTCAGCGGCTTGAGTACTGTTTTCCGCTGGCTCGGGGCCTTAAAGGAGACCACACTAGTCTTTAGAAGTGTGAAGTCGGCTTTTGAGAAGTTCTTTACTGTGGTCTTTTTATTTCAGGTGGGGTGGGATGAGGACCTCCAGCAAGATTAGTTTGTGATCTGATCTCACCAGTGAGGGGTACACCTCCGTGTTGAACATTGTGCTCCCATGTTCGTGATGATGAGATCAAGTATGTTATCTCCTCTTGTGGGGATGGTGACTAGTTGTTCCATGGCATTTGAGTTTATGAATTCCAGGAACTTTTGGGCTAGGGTGTTTGGGCTTGAGTAGTGTTCCCAGTCTATATTAGGGTAATTGAAGTCACCTAGTATGATGGTGTTTGGTGATACATTTATCCCTCTAGTGTTTTCAGGAAGGCCATGTGAGGTTCCTGAGTTTGTGAGGATGGCCTGTAACATGCTACAATTTGCAGAGCAGTTTTGCCTATGGTTAATTGCACCTGGATGGTCTCCGATGCATCGTACCAGTCTTGAGGTATGGGTGTCCTTGATGAATATGGATACCCCCCCTCCTTTCTTGGTATTGTCCGGATTTTGGGGCCGGAACGCATGATATGAGGTAAAGCCTGATAGCGCTGGGGTGCTCTCAGGAGCCTTGAACCAGGTTTCTGTCACAGCACAGACATCGATGTTCTCCATACTGAGTAGGGCCTCGCATTTTGAGATTTAGACTTCTGGCATTGAGCAGCATTACCCTTAGTTTTTTCCTTTTTGTGTTCTAGGGTGGTAGGTTTAGAATTTGAGCCTTGCCTAAAAAGGCACTATGGGGTGGCAAGAGCCTTTGCCAATATCCGAATCCCAGGGTGACAGGTGCAAGCCGAGCAGCGTGGTTTGTCCAGCATGTCATCCCAGGCAGACAGACACTGGATCCCCTTTGAATGACACCAGTGTTTAAGCCAATTGTTAAAGCTGATCATCTTATCTCTGTATTGTGGCATCATTCTTGGTGAAGGTAGGATACTGCTCAAGGTCAGGGTCATACCTGCCTGGGCTACATAATCAGAGAGCTCCTCAATGTCTCTTTTCATGTAGTCCCTCAGGTCGCTTACACCAGCGTGGACAATGACTGAGTCATATTTGTACCTGCTGTTGAGAGACCTGAGTGCTTGCTATGTGGCGGATTCTAGCGCCCGACAGGCAGCTTACTGTGACCTTCTCCTTACTCAGTCTGGTGAGCGGACGCCAGTGTGTCTGACTATGGAGTCACCAATGACTAGTGTGTCTGGCATTGTGTTTGGCCTTAAGGGCTGTGACTGTTTGACACTCTGACTGTGAGGTCTATGTGTTGCAGGTGTTGTGTTCTGAGGTGGTGGTTGTTTGGGTGTCTGCTTTGGTGGCTTCTGCTGTTTTGGTAGATTTTTGATCAGTGCCTCCAGTATGTCTTTGTGTGTTTATGTGTATGATTTGAGGTTGTAATGGTACTATGTGAGACTGGGTCTATAGTGTGTGTGGTAACCTTCTCCTCCTGACTGGTCTTGCCAGTCCTATGTTGAGAGAGCTCAGCCTCCAGTTTGGCCGTATAGTTGCATCTCTCGCATGTGTTTGTGTTTTGTGGGAGGAGGAGAGGGTTGTCTGTGTACATGAGGCAATTGTAACATTGCCTCAATATTCCCAGGTTCACCAGCTGAGCAGGAGAGGACACTAGCAACTGATCCCTCGACATGCTAGAAGGAATAGACAAAAAAAACTTTAAAAAAAGATTCAGGGGGACGTGGGTGACCGAGAAATGGGGGGTTGCCTTTTTGGGGTACTATCTATGACAAGAGTTCTGTATCAAGGTAATAAGTACTGTAGGAGCAAGTGCTACGTTTAACAGATAGAGAATAGTCTACTTAGAGTCAAGTAGAGATGATCTTTTTAATTATAGGATACGCTGATTAGATCAGTAGTATAGTTCGAGGAAGGCAGTTTTAAGGGAAAATTTGAAGAGTGGACTTTAGGTAGCCCGAATAGTTTAAACCTGCTTAACCGGAGCTGCCCTAGTGTGCAACAATGGCAACTCCGCGCTAAATCTTTATAGCAGGGGCTGAAAAGACAGGAAATTACCCAAAATGGCCAATAAACTACAAGTTACTGCCTTAAACCACTCCTCTGAGGACAAACAGGCAGCTCAGTACTCTCTACTCCCACTAGTGAGTAAAGAAACTACCCCTTGACCAAACAAGGAAAATGGAGAAAACAGGAACCAAGACAAAGCCCAGGGATCAGCAAAATCTGATCACTGGAACAAACTATTAGAAAAGTATGGAAAACAAGAGTATTTTTTTTGTTTTTTTCAAGTTTTTTTTTCAGATAGGCAGAAAATACAATAAATGCTGTGTTTTTCGACTAAATGCTATCAAAAGCTAGTACACTTGAGTGTATTAGCCTGTTGTTTAACTTTTAAGCAAAACTTAAACAAGCAAGTGCAATAAACAATTCAAGCTATTTAAAACAGTAAAAACAGGTAATAGCAGAATAAAACAGGCAGAAATAGCAATCGAAAGGCTTAAAAAGTCAAAAATGCAGAAAAAATACTTAGAATCTGGAAAGTTTGTCTTTTCTGGTCTCTGCTGCTCTAGGAACTCTGCTGGACACCACGAGGAGCTCTGCTGAAAAGCCCGCCAAAGCGTGCTTTATAGTAGGGGGCTGGAAAAGACAGGAAATGACCCAAAATGGCCAATAAACTACAAGTTACTGCCTTAAACCACTCCTCTGAGGACAAACAGGCAGCTCAGTACTCCCTACACCCACTAGTGAGTAAAGAAACTACCCCTTGACCAAACAAGGAAAATGGAGAAAACAGGAACCAAGACAAAGCCCAGGGATCAGCAAAATCTGATCACTGGAACAAACTATTAGAAAAGTATGGAAAACAAGAGTATTTTTTTTTGTTTTTTCAAGTTTTTTTCAGATAGGCAGAAAATACAATAAATGCTGTGTTTTTCGACTAAATGCTATCAAAAGCTAGTACACTTGAGTGTATTAGCCTGTTGTTTAACTTTTAAGCAAAACTTAAACAAGCAAGTGCAATAAACAATTCAAGCTATTAAAAACAGTGAAAACAGGTAATAGCAGAATAAAAGAGGCAGAAATAGCAATCGAAAGGCTTAAAAGTCAAAATGCAGAAAAATACTTAGAATCTGGAAAGTTTGTCTTTTCTGGTCTCTGCTGCTCTAGGAACTCTGCTGGACACCACGAGGAGCTGTGCTGAGTTCTCTATAGCCAGAAAAGTTTATAGCAGGGGGCTGGAAAAGACAGGAAATGACCCAAAATGGCCAATAAACTACAAGTTACTGCCTTAAACCACTCCTCCGAGGACAAACAGGCAGCTCAGTACTCCCTACTCCCACTAGTGAGTAAAGAAACTACCCCTTGACCAAACAAGGAAAATGGAGAAAACAGGATTCAACAGTCCTAGATCCAGTTTTGGATATTGGTGCCAGTTCCTAGAGAGGAGGAGGGGGCTGTGAAGCTGTTTATACCATCCCTCAGGAGGCTGTAATCAGCTTTGGAGAAGATTTTTTTTTTTGATTGACCCTAACTAGAAGGGGGGGGGGTCAGGGGAGATGGTGACTTTGAATGTGACCACTTTATGGTCAGATCTTACAAGGGAGGATGATACTGCAGGGATGCTGCAGTGGTTACTTATGTTGGTTAATACCAAGTCCAAGATATTATCATCACTTGTGGGGGTATCGACTAGCTGTTGCAAAGCATTTGAATTGACAAAATCGAGGAATCTCTGGGCATTTGTGTTCTGTCAAGAGTAGCTCTTCCAGTCTATGTTTGGGTAGTTAGTCATCTAGGATCAGGGTAAAGGGTTGAATCTTGATAGATCTTTTGGGTCCTCTTTCCACATGGTGTTACACCAGGTGGGTGCATCCAAGTTTCCCAGTGAATATGCCCCCAAATTCCTATAACACTGCTCAGATATCTCAAACCTGTGTAGGGGATAGCCAGTGGGACATTGCTACCCCTTCCACTGAGGAGTCAGTCTGAGCCTGTCTGAGGAGATCAGTCACCAGATCCCCCTCAGACTACTCCTACTATCCACTGAAAATACTCAACACCAGGACTTCCCTATCATGGTAAGGCTCCACCATGTTAACATGGTACAGTTTGTAGCCCTGCCTCTTGCTTAGCAGTTCTACCATGTAGTTAACATCATTGATCTTCCTTACCACTTTAAAGGATACCTCCCAAGCTGTCTGCAGCTTATTGTGTCTGACAGGAATGAGCACCATAACCTGCTGTCCCACAGCATACTTTTGGGCTTGAGCATTCCAGTCATACCATACTTTTTCTGCTGTTGGGCTCCTGACAGGTTCTCTTGGGCCAAACCGATGAGCTCCCTAAGCCTTGTCCTGAGCTTTAGGATATACACCACAACAGACTCCATGTGGGGTTCACACTCAGCCTCCCACTCATCATGAATTAAATCTAAAGGCCCCCTCACCCTATGCCCATACAGCAACTCAAAGGGTGAAAAACCTGTCGATTTCTGGGATACCTCACTGTATGCAAATAACAGAGGGGCAAATATTTGTCCCACTCTCTCTTAAACTGGTCACCAAATGCCCATCGCATGGTCTTTAGTGTAAAGTTTAACCTCTCTACAAGACCATTAGTCTGGGGTGGTAGGAGGTGGCCTTTAGGTGCTTCATCACACAGTGCTCTCACAGACAAACCACCAGGTCTGGCAAGAAGTTGGCACATCTGTCAGTCAGTATTTCTCTTGGGAAACCTACCTTTTTGAAAATCTCTAGCAAAGTGCCACTGCCTCAGGGTATCTAGTAGCATAATCTACTACCACCAGGATATACTTCTTCTCTGTGGAACTTGGGGTACTCAGAGGCCTCACAATATCCATAGCTATCCTCTGAAATGCCTCATCAATCACAAGCAAAGGCATCAAAGGAGCTTTGACCTTGTTTCCTCCCTTGCCTACTGTTTGGCACTGCTCACAGGTCCTACAGTACCTTGTTACATCCCCTTGCAATCCCAGGCCAATAAAAGTTCTGCAATAATATGTCTCTTGGTGTGCTTTATGCCCATATGACCTGCAAAGGGAATGTCATGGGCTATGGCTAGAACTGCCAGATGGTAGGCTCTGGACACTACCAACTGCTGTATTACCTCACCCTGTAGCACTCCCTCAGAGGCCTATTCCCTGTACAGTAACCCTTTGTCCCAGTATACAAACTCCCCCTTGCTTGAGAATCAGGTGCCTCCCTAGCTACCTTTCTTAAGCCTCTTAGTGTAAGGTCCAAGAGCTGAGCCTATCTCAACTCTATCATTGTGACCCTTCCCAGCTTCCCTTCCACAAGAAGTCTGGTGTCTTCTGAAAGAGGTGACTCACTGTCAGCCTGGGCACTACCACTCACCTCTACCCTTACAGTCACTCTGTCCAAGGGAACATCAGTACCTACCAGCAACTGTGACTCACCTTCAAGCTCACTGCTACAAGGTAGCTCCCTGCTTGAAATAGCCACCTCACCAACACTGGCTCCAGGTGTAGGGTCTGTCTGGGTCTCCCTCAGGCTACCAGCCCCACATGCCTGTCTCCAAGCCTGACTACATGTAACTGCATGCACACAAGCTGCTGCTATCAAAATCATTCCCTATCAGGACATCTACAGGGATATCCACAAACACACCTACCTGGTTGCTTCCTTTTCCACTCTCCCAGTCAAGGTGAACAATGGCTAAAGTCATTTGGAATGGGGTCCCTCCTAAAGCACTGACTGGAGTGGACTTCCCAAGCAAGCACTGTTCCTCTTTAACCACAACATGTTTCACAATGGTTATGTCAGAGGCCATGTCTCTCTTAGCAGTGGCCTATTTTCCATCCACTAAGATAGGATATAAATTCTGATCATAGTCTGGTACACCTATTATCTCCAGACAACTTACTACTGGCATACTGTTATTCTCATTTTCTGGCTCCCCCACCTTTTGTTCCCCATCTTGTTTCCGTGGACATCTGTATGTTACATTGCTCCACTGGTTACATTTAAAACATCTAACCCTTGATCCTGGCTGTGTACCTGAACTAGTGGTTTCCCCCATTACTGGTGAACTCTGTTTGGAGTGGTTTAGGCTGGCCACCATGGGTTCTCTTATGTCCATGTGCAGCACAGAGTATCCCCTTCTTGTGCAGCGATGCCCTGCTTGCTAAGTATAGATCCTCTTTTTTCCCCAGCTCATCTGCAGAGTTAGACTCCCAGTCTGCCAGCCAGGTTCTCATGTCCTCAGGCAAAGTGCTAAGGGCTTGTTCCCTGACCAAAGGATCTGCCAGCTTTTCAAAAGTGGTGACATGACATCAACTCTCCCACATATGAAAATAAGTGCTTAACTCAGCAATATAATCACATACACTTTCATCTGCCTTGCTTCTTTGCTTACAAAACTTTTTTTCTGTAAGTTTCAGGTGTTAACTTAGAACATTCCAATAAACATTGTTTTACTTTATCATAGTTTAAACAATCACCATCAGACAATTTAGAAACAGCACCTATAACTTTACCATGGAGTCAGGGGGTGCGGAACCATATCCAGAGCCCTTGGTCACCATTATACTGTTTGCATATTCTTTCAAATATATGAATGAAAATATGAAACTTATCACCCTCTGTAAACTGTGGAAGAAATTTACTTACCTTTATTGCTTCTGAGGTTCAGTTATTCCCTTCCCCATTACCTTCATGACCCTGATGAAGTCAGCATCTCCCTATCATGTTGATGTTGCTTCTCATTTCTTCCGCCTCCAAACACCGCACTGTCTAATTTTCTTCAGCCTCCAAATGCTGCAGTCTCTCTGCTGATTTTAATTCCAAATGTTTGGTGTCCAGTTCAAGTCTTTTTAACTCCAGATAGATTTTAAGTCCTCTGAGGAAAAGGTGAACTGTCCTGTTTCTGGGGCTGCAAATCCCTATCACCAGACTGGTTATCCTCCTGGTTGCTGGTCTGGCCTACAGCTGTGATGAAGGTTGAAATAATTTCCTCTTTAGTTAGGTTGGCACGCACCAGTCCTTTGACCTCACTCATCTTGGCCAACTGGTTCTTTGTCAGCTTGCCATAATCCTCTGCTGACATCTTTGTCTAACTTCCCTGACTAAACAAAACTAAACTAGCAAAAATAAATAAATAAATAAAACAGTTGTGAAAATAAAACTCTGTATGTGTACCTTGTGTCTGTTAATAGTACACACACCTTCAGTGACAACTGCCTACAGGCTAGAAAAGTTCAATTACTATCCCACCACTGCCACCAATATGTGATGTCCCTGCTCTGGGCCAGTAATCAAGGAGACTTAATCCTCACCATGGACATTGGTGAGAGACGTTCACTTGGGACAAAAATAGGTACACACAGTATTTCCAGATGCAGCTCTCTGCACCAAGCACAACTTCTCCTAAGAACACACAGGGAACACACTCCCATCCTGGGGCTGGACTTCCTCTCTCTCCAGGTCACAAATAAAAAAAAAACAGTGACGACACTAAAGAGCTCTGTGTTCTTGTACCAACTAACTGACACATGCACTATTTGAGATTTGATTTTCACACACACACACACACACACACACACACACACACACACACACACACATTGGAAAGGCTGGTACAGATTACCAGGTAAGGTAGTTCCACTGCCACCAGCCAGCTACTCTAAGGCTGTTAACTGGGTATCTAATTATACTAAGTGAAATACTGATGACCAAACAGCAAAGTTTTCAGGAGCAAGGACAGTGTCACCAAATAAATATAAGTACTCTCAAAGGTTAAAATATTTTCTAAAAGACCAGCCACAAAGAAAAGTTTAAATATATTTAATAATAAATAATAAAAGAACATGAAAATACTAAATATATATTTACAATAAACACCAGAGTTTCAATCACAGGAAATATTAAATATAACACAGATGGATCGATTCACACAGATACAGAAAAACAGTCCTATACTCTCTACACTTTCTATTCCCCTCCCCTGTCTACAAATTCATATCTCCCCCTCTACTTCTCTACCTTTTTCTCCTCTATTAAAAAATTAACTTCCTACACATTTATCCCTTCCATATCCCTCCCACTCTAAGCATGCCCTTCCAATTCCACCATAATCTCCAGCTCCCCAACTCTCTTCTCTTCTTACTATTTTCTCTCTATCATGCTACTTCTTACTCTTCTAAAGCTCCCCCATACCTGCCTTCTACTCAAACTATTGCTTACACTCACCTACATCCTCTTCCCATCTCTCACTTCCACTCCATATCCTCCTCCCTTATTCAACCCAACTCTCTGCACCTTTTCCATCCTAAGCTATTCTCCACCTCAAAAAGGACTTTCTCATTTAAACTTCTCCTAACCCCAAACAACTTCCTCCTATACAAACCTAAAAGGTTTAAACTTATCACCTGTAATGTCCTAGCCTTATCTGGAGACATACATCCTAACCCTGGCCCCTGCCTCACTAGAAACAACTCCTCCCCTCCACCCCCTTCTTCCCCTACTACAAATAATCCCTCCCCCCCATCTTTTCCTGCCTCCTCTCTTAGCTCTCTTAAGGTTTTCACCATTAATGCCCAGAGCCTTAACAACAAAACTCACCATTTACAAGCTTGGATTAATCACAACCAACCTGACATCCTAGCCATCTCTGAAACCTGGCTCAAACCCCACATTACTGACTCTGAAATATTACCTCCAGGTTTCCATATCCTCAGAAGTGACCGAATAAATAAAAAAGGAGGTGGCTCTGCACTAATCTAATCTAAGTTTCTCTCTCTCATCCCTCTTCAAATCCCAACCCCTCAATTCAAAAATTCTGAAATAACAGCAGGTGTCCTCCGCTTAAACAAACACAAAAATATCTGCATAATTTCCTTATATATCTCCCCAGGCAATAACATCTCCACCCTTGAGAACATTCTTCACTGGGCCTCAACTGCAATAAAATATGAAACCTATATTCTAGGCAATGTCAATATTGACTGGAATAAAATCAATACACCTTCCCCCCCTATCCATTAACCTTTACAACTTCACCCAAGTAATCCACTCTACAACTCGTCCTAACAAAAACCACCCCCCTGGGTCCATCATAGATTGGATTCTTGTCTCCCATCCAAATAAAATCATTCTCTCTGGCACTATCCCTGACACCTTCAGCGACCATCTCCCTGCCTTCATTCATCGCTCAACTAACTCAACCCAATACCAGCATCAATACATTCAAACTCGTAACCTTAGCAACTTCAACCCCTCAATCTTCACAAACACTTTTAAACAAATTAACTGGCAAACCCTCAACACTCTCCCCCTTGACAATGCTGTACAGCACTTTAACTCTATCTTCCGAGATACTCTTAACTCCCTAGCTCCTCTAAGAAACAAACTAATCAAAGCCAATTCTGCTCCTTGGCTGACCAAAGAGACTAAACAAATCATGCACCACAGAGACAAATCCTGGGAGCTTTATCAGAAAAACAAACTGTCTTCCACCTTTCTCCAATACTCCCAACTTCGCAACCAAGTAAAGAAATTAATCACACTGGACCAAAAAAAACTACTATAGTAAACTCCAGTCCAACAATAATATCAACCCAAAACTATTCTGGAAATCTGTTAACTCCCTTCTCCACCCTGGGACGAAGAATAATCCCTGCCCTGACCCTAGTTTAACTGACAAGGAGCTTAGCTCTCACTTCAACACTTTCTTTACAGAATCCATAGCTAAGCTAACCAAAACATTCCCAAACAATAATCCACCAAACTCCCTCTACTCAACTGCAAACAACAACAACTGTCCTATTAACTTCCAATTCAAACCAGTGTCCACCATTTTTATAAAAAAGCTACTATCCAAACTAAAGCCATGCTCTAATGCCCCTGACAACATACCTTCCTCCTTCCTCAAATGTGCAGCCGAAGGTATTGCCCTCCCAATTAGCATTCTGATTAACAGATCCTTGAAAGAGTCTTACATTCCCAAACTTTGGTGCTCTGCCTACATTCTACATCTTCACAAAGGAGGCAAAAACACCACTATTTCTAACTTCCGTCCCATTGCCATTCTCTCCCCAATATCTAAAATTCTAGAAAAATGTGTCCACCACCAACTATTGCCCTACTTAACTGAGAATAATCTACTAACTCCCACCCAGCATGGCTTCTGTCCTGGTCACAGCACCATAACTGCCTTACTATCCTTCCTAGAAACAGTCAATCAAGCCCAAGATGCCGGACTTCTTGTATCCACAGTACTTCTAGATCTATCAAAAGCCTTCGACACAATTTCCCATACACACCTTCTCTCTCATCTCGCCAACCTTAATCTCTGCCCTAATGTTCTATCCTGGTTTTCCAGTTACCTATCTGACAGATCTCAAGCTGTCAGATGGAAGAACTCTACCTCTTCCTTCTTGCCTACACCTACCGGTGTTCCTCAGGGGTCCATCCTCGGACCCATGCTTTTCAACATCTTTATAAATAACCTTCACCCTGCCATCCCCAACACTACAGTCATCCAATATGCCAATGACTCTACCCTAGTTTTTACCACCTCTAACATTCCCAAACTACTGACCAAAACACAAATAGCTTTCTCCACTATAGAGAACTGGATGCACCAAAACCATCTCTCCCTCAACTCCAATAAATCTAAAATACTCATTTTCCTCCCCAACAAGGTGTCCTCCTGTGACAAAAACACTTTCAAGGTCCTAAGCCAAACCAACACTGCTATTGAAGTGGTCCCTTCTGCAAAACTCCTAGGCATCACCATAGATGAACACCTTAAATTTGATCTCCACATACACCAAAACATAAAGAAAACCCACCAAAAGTTAGGTATGTTCTATAGGAATAATCAATTTCTTTCAAACTCCTCTAGGCTGACCCTTGCAACAACCTACCTCCTACCCTCTCTACTATATGGAGACCCCTTCTAACTAATCTGTCTGCTTCCAACTCCTCAAAACTTGAAGTTTGCTATAACAAGATCTCTAAATTTGCCACTAAATCTAAAACCTCTACACACCACTGTCTTACCCTACAATCTCTAAACTGGTTAGAATTCCCTAACCATCTAGACTATCTCCAACTAACCACCGCTCACAAATTAATATTCTACCCAGACAAATGCCCAGCCTTAAACAACATCCTTCCCCCATACATCCCAAACAAATCTCTGCGATCTGAACACCAAAACCTAATCTCCATCCACAAACCTAAACATCCTGCTGGACAGCTTCTACTCTCCTTCTCCCTAGGTAAAAAATGGGACTCCCTCCCACCATCTCTTAGGACTATACCTAACACTGAATCCTTCAAGACCCAACTTTACTTATACCTATCATCCAAATGGAAATGTCCTTGCTTTCACCCTATATAAACTCTAGGGATTTCCCTCTCTAAGCTCTCTATACTCCTGTTGACTTACACTTGACTCTAAATATATAAATACTGTAAATTATGTATTGCAATTGAAAGACAACAAAAAAAAAAAAAAATTTTTTCTTTTGCCATATTGCGCTGTCTATTATGTATATTATGCATGTGATTTTCCCTGTCTGTAAAAATGTGTCTCTTGTATTTTACCTTTTACATTGTGTAACCTATTGTATTGACAACTGCTTGTGGAGCTTTTCTCCCCGGGCCTCCACTGAAAATGGGCACTTCTTGGCCCAGTGGACTTCCCCGGTAATCAAACTGAAAATAAATAAATAAATAAATACTTAACTAATCTCATTATATTTTCCTGACTGATCTAAAGAATTACTATTCCCTGGTTACTTACTAAAATAAGGCAAGATGAAGTGGGTGGGTGATCTTCTTTGTCAGGTTTCAAAAACAGACTGCCCTCAAACTTCTGTCTCATCTAATATTAAATGTTCAAAATTGAGGAACAACCAGTGTTCAAAGCAATAACCAATAAACAAAAATGAAGACCAAGGCTGTAGGAAGCACCCTACTGGAATGAAAGGCAGTAAAAACATTCTTTATTTTCAACAGTTCCACAGTGAAGACATGTCTTCTGTGTGGAAATGTGGAAAATAAAGAGCATTTTTATTGCCTTTCATTCCAGTGGGGTGCTTTCTACAGCCTTGGTCTCATCTAATATTAAAGCATCAATTCAGTGCAGGCTTATAGAATGACATCACGTACATCTGGTCATCTGACTTCTGGTACCTACACTACCCCTTTAGTAGAAACTGAACCAGAATCTAGCACATATGTGTCATAATACACACAGATAGAGCTTTTATAAGATATGTTATAGTATCTGGAAGCTATAAAACCATTTCAACAACTTCCACCCTTCCAGGGTAGCAATTAGTTTATTCCTAAGAACAATACAGTAGGATTCCTAGTCTGGTTTTCACAGACATTTTGTCTCTGGCTGCAGTTATAACTGTAAAATACAACTTTATGGCCTAAACCAGATAATTTAATTTCAGATTATTTTTCAAAGTCAGACAGACTGAGATTAACCTCTTCTCTTCCAGTATCCTCTGTCACAATATATTCTTTTCAACAGTTACAATACAGTCTGACATACAGGTGTATTTCTTTTCTGTCCAGCAGGACCAACTGTTGGTACATTTTTAACACAAGCAGCTTTACAAATACATTTTTCAACACAAGCATCTGTACAAATCAGTTTGATATACAAATGACATATACTTCTTTACAAAACTCCAGATAACTATGCTGGCATATGTTACACATACACTGCCTTACTTCTTCTGACATAGCTGGCAATACCTCACATCATCAAAGGACCTACTTAAAAGAACCTCCAAACATCTTTATAATAATGATTTTATTTTAGTCACCATAGATGTTAAATATCTATTTACAGTTATCCCCCACACTACAGGGTTAGAATGGTTTTATGATTTATGTACACACAGCAAGCTCAGCCACACCATAATTAAATTGCTCAGTGAGTTAATGGAAGCTGTTCTGCAGAACAATTTTATTTTTTTCTGAAGAATAATTATTCAGGCAAATAACAGAGGTTGCTAACGAGGCAAGTTGTGCCCAGATATTTGCTAATATAGTGATGGCCCACTGGGAGGAAAATTTTGTTTGCACATCATCTTATGATAAATATTGGTAATTTCATGGCTGATACCTAGATGACAACATTATATTTTTTGGAATGGTTTTCCTGATGTAGTTTTGTAATTTTTTGACTTTTTGAACCAATCTACTGAATTTTAAAAATTTAGCATGACTATTTACAAATGACTATCTGGACATTACTATACCAAAAAACAGATACAAAAATTGGTTTAAATCCAACATTTACCATAAACCAACCTATTCCAACTCATTATTACATTTTTCAAGTTGGCATCCCAGTCATCAAAAAAGAGCCCTCGTCAAAGGTCAGTTAAATAGATTGTCAAGAATGATCTCTCAGGAGGCAGTATTTTTTGAAGAATGTAAGAAATTTAAGAATATGTTGGTGCAGAGTGGCTACCCTTCCAGATTTATTCACCCAATATTTCAGAAAATTATTAAGAAACCTAAAGATGGATTTTTTCCCCTAAATTGGAAAGGAAAGGGTTGAGACCACCACCACAGGGCAGATGAATACCACTACTAGTTACAACAAAGCAATGGTTCTCACATATAGTACTGATTTTTATTACATTACATCTGTTAGTCATAACTGGTACAGCTTCACAATCACTGAAGACTACCTTCAATTATTTGGCAACAAACCTAATTTTGTGTATAGGAAGGATGTTCATTTTAAAAATATTCTGGAATATTTAAAAAATGTCACATAGGAACAGTGGCATGAAAAAAAATATGGGCATTGCAAACAATGCCCATACATTTTGGAAGGTGACCATTTCATTATACATGGATTTGGGGTAGTCAAACCAACTTGCAAGGTTAATTGCTCTAGCATAGGGGTGCTTTATGTTGCAATGTCACCAATGTCCTAGTTTTTACATTGATAAACCTAAGAGGCCATTTAGAAAATGAGTTTGCCAACACATGTATGAGGTTAGCAAAAAGGTCGAGCACAATGGTCTGTATAAGCATTCAAAAACATGATGACTCACAACTTTAAATTTTATGTTATTGACAGTATTCTCATTGATTGAGGGTGGTCCCATGGGTGATCAATTGGAATTACAAGATCTTAGATGGCAACTTAAAACCAACTCTGCCAACTCCTGGGGGCTCAATGATAACAATTTCCATTAGTAGTTTTCTCTGCCTTAAAGCATTATTTTTTATTTAAGCCATTTTTTATACAGTTGGTAAGATGTCTTATTAGTTGTGTCAACATTTCCCTGTTGTTTGATAATATTTATGCTTGTATGATTACTTGATTTTTTCTTCTTTTTTATGAATAGTATTCTTGTGATAGATTCATTTTAGCAGTCTTGTATTTTATCTTTTGTATCATTTTGTTGTTGAAATATTTTCAATGAAAGTTTTTAAGGGTCGTGTATGTGTTTAACAATGAAAGACTGGATACTTGCTATATTTGCTTCTATCAGTTTTTAGCCAATCTTGTAATCAATTAATTAAGTAGGTCTTATTAGGGTATTTAAGCACCTTCGTACTCCTTGTTTTCCTTCTGATGAAGTCCAATAAACAGTGTAATTAATAAACAGCAGTTCAGTAGTGACTCCTTCCCATTTTCTTTTTTATGCTCTTTTTTGTTATTATAGGTATCAAATCTAAGGTATTTTAAGGATTTCACTGTAGCAGTCTGGCATGTTGCTGTGTACTTAGTTTCCATTACAGTGGGGAATGCAATACCTCCCCTTAAAATAACTTTACTGAGCTGTCATTCCATTGAATGTAAAAGAAATCATATATCTTTCTCCTGAATAGATGTGTTTTCTATCACTGGATTTCTACTTAACCAACCTTTAAATTTAGACTCATAAGTAGTTATTTATTACATTACATTATACTACATTACATGAAGATAAAGCTGTGGATGTGTCTTGATATCTGAAATCACTATACATAACTAAATGTGAGTTTGAATCCAGCGCATTATTTTCTGAGACATTTGACAGAAATTTTCAAAATGGTCATCAAAGATATGATGCTATATTGATAATTATCACCAGTAAGCCCATATTGCTATTTTGCACTGTTTTACACCAATTGGTTCATGACAAACATGTATATTTTCATTTTTTTGAAGCTGATAAACTTAGCATATTTGTGAATCATATCAAAACTAAAGCTCTTTTCTCAGAAAAAAATAAGTGATGTTTCCAGTCATTTCAAATGATATAGAAAAATATGCATGTTTACTTGTTTTCATAGATATGACCATATTTCAAATTATGATGGCTACTTGGTATTATCATATACAATGTGCTCTGTATATCTGAAAATTACAGTGCTGAGTCATGAAAACTGTAGAGTATCTGAAAGCAATAAAGAAATAACCTGGCATACTCATAAACATTGCCTGCACTCTCATAAATAGGCTGCATTCTATGTGCATGGTCCATTAGCACAGTAGTATCATCATTCATAAAGCTTAACAGCACGATTGCCATACAGGTCCACAGTGGCTTCTACTAAAGAACCGCAGATACCCCCCCTCACCACCACCCCACACACACACACACACACACACACACACACAAACACACATGGGCATGTGCACACACACACACACACACACACACACACACACACACACACACACACACACACACACACACACACACACACACACACAC
>NC_056744.1:1086045487-1086085487 GCF_019279795.1 Protopterus annectens | reverse complement strand
TAATTGGAGAATGTTGACAGTTTAATTGAATTTTTAAATAATTGATTGTTTAATTGCCTTTAATTGATGTACTTGAATTGTATATAAAGCAATGGTTCATTTATATTCTGTACTCCTTGAAGGCGAAGGCCGAGACGTCAGAGACTTATATTTTTTTAATAAATCGTGTTTGGTGATATCCAGTTCGTTGTTGTTCTTTCCAGAGGATTTGGTGATTTGGTGCTGTTGTTACTGCTTGTTCTTTGATGGATTCACTTGCACAGTTTCCCCGAGTGCTACGGGATACCATGGACGGTAGCCAGTTATCGTTAGATAACTTTGTCAGCAATGGGACGGAGAGAGGTGAACGCCAACTTGGCAATAGAACTGGCTCTGACAAGGGCAATACACTGTGGGATAAGTGGGAAGATGAACAGCGTAAACGCTTCCCAAATCCCTTTTGCAGTGTAGGTAGAAAAACGTGTTCCAGACAATGCCGAACATAAATTACTATTGGAAAATTTGGAGAAAAAAATGGTAAAAGAAACAGCTACCTTCTTTAATATTTGTGGTCTACAGAGGTATATTGAGACTGAGACAACGCCTAGGGGTTTAAGGGTGTTTAAAGATCCTACAACACCTTTTGACCTCACCAAAGATACGGAGGTCATGTTCCATAAAAGATGGGTATCTGCAGCCCATAATTGTGTGACAGAGTGGTTACACATATTGATTGAACGTGACCGATTAAAACAAAAAGAACTGTGTACGGACATTAAAAAAATGTGTAGTGACTTAACAAAAAGTGTCTCTATATCTTTTTTAGATGAATTTCTCATTCAGGTTAATGAGAAATTAAAAGATTACGAACTGACCCTTATTGAAAGGAAGAAAGGGAAACTAATCAGAGATTTACGTGACTATGAACTTAACAAAGCTTTTCTGTCAAGAACCAATAGAGGGAGAGGACGTAAACACGTGAGGTTCCAACAGAATGCGGGCAATACACGTCCGCTTAATTCTTCGGCGTCTGCATCCGAGAATGGTTATACTTCATGGGAAGACGAGGAGATAGATACGGATTTTCCACAGTTACCAGCAGCAGAAAATCCTGAACATTTGACGCGGAATTTTCGTCCGGAACAACCATCAAGCCAGAGAGAGGTCTCAAGACCAAAACGACAAAGAGACTATGCTGATAACCCTCCTTCAGAACAGTCCAGATGGGGAGGTTACAAAAGAGGTAGATGGTAATTTTACCTCTTTTATTCAAGACGATTATGTAGTTAATTTATCTAATCATGTACTTAATGACAATGAACTTGCTGTTTTAAATTTGGGGCTAAAGTTTATTCCAACTGTGGTCTCCAGATTATATGATATGCAGATGGACATATTTAAATTTAGTAGAAAGCTATTTTTGAAATATTTTTTTAGCTTAAACACGGATAGCGAACAAAGTATATTGGATTCTAGCGTCTCTAGTAATGATGACAGTTTTTATTCTTGTGTGTCGGACGAACCATGTAATGCATACATTAAGCTGGATACTAATAAAGTCCCTTCTAACAGTAATTTTGTACCTAAAATCATAAATGATGATATTTCTAATTTTGTTAAAATGTTAAACCATTCTGTGGAAATAAATTATGAAGAGTTTATGAAGGATAAAGATAATATTAATTATAATATGACTTGTCGGGAATGGAATACTTTGAAAGATTTAAGTAAAAATAACAAAATAGTATTCAAACCTGCCGATAAGGGGAACAAACTTGTGGTATTGAATGTACAGGATTATTTTGAGATGTGCATGTTGCATTTAAATGATAATACTACATATGAGGTTAGTAACCTTGACAGTTATAACTTGGCAATTTCTGAATATAGTAATCTTATGCAGAAAGGCTTTAGATTAGGATATTTTGATAAGAAAGATATTAAAGATAAATTTAAGGTTGAAGGACATAGTATGGCGTATTTCTACTGTCTACCTAAGATCCACAAAAATCTAGCGAAACTGGTGGGTCGTCCAATAGTTTCAGGACGCAACTATTTTTTACACAATTTAGGTATATTTTTACATAATTACTTGTTATCTTATGTAAAAAAGTTGCCTTCTTTCCTGACAGATGTATTTGATTTTTTGAATAAAATCAAGGATATTAAATGGAACAAAAATATGTACTGGATATCGGTAGATGTCAAAAGTTTATATACGAATATTAATCATGACTTTGGTTTGGAAGCATTAAGAAAATTTTTAGGTATGTCTCCTGTTTCTGAATTTATTATAGAACTAACATATTTTTCATTAACTAATAATTATTTTGAGTTTAACCAAACTTTATACCATCAAAAAAAAGGAACAGCCATGGGGGCGTCTTTTGCCCCCATGTATGCTAATTTGGCGATGGGTCTTTTTGAGACCGAATATATCTATAAACATAGATTTTTTCATAACTGTGTTGTGAGGTATTATAGATATGTTGATGATTTAATTTTTTTAGTTGAAGGGGACAAGACCCTGGCCTTAGAATTTATATCAGATTTAAAATTAAATAGATTTGGTTTGGATTTTGATGGCCTTATTTTAGATACCAGAATGCCTTTTCTGGATGTGGTTCTAGATATTTCAGATGGTCACAGATTAGTGACTTCAATAAACAGGAAATTTGGTGGGTTAACACAATATGTCCACGGTCTGAGTGGACATGTACCACATACCATACATTCATTACCTTACAGGGAAATGTTACGTATTTCCCGTTTATGTAATGAAACTTTGGAATTTAATAAAGAAATGAGGTTGTTATATGAGTCTTTTTTATCAAGGAGTTATGATATAGCCACTTTGGATGACTGCTATAATAAACTCTATACATGTAAAGAGAATAGTCAGCAACATAATAGGGTACAAGATACAAAGATGGTCTCCCTGAAAAATCAGTCTTTACTGAAATCACAAGAAGTTGTATATTTTGTCACTACATATGGATGTTATACATCCAAGTTTATGAACATGATTTTTATGTTTTGGAAATTATTCAGTACATTGGAGAATGTTAAGCCTTGGTTGGATGTTAATCTTAAATTTTCATTTAAAAGGGGTCGAAATATTAAAGATTTTCTTGTCAAAAGTAGATTTCATCATCCAGTAGCAACTATGGATAGTAACATCAGACATAAAGGGACCTATCAGTGTGGCAAATGTAAGGCATGTAGTTATATTACTCTCAGTTTTAATTTTATTAACAATATTTCTTTTAATTCTAATAATTTTTATTGTTGCCACACTGAGAGGGTCATTTATGCTTTAAGATGTCCTTGTAACAAAGTGTATATAGGGGAGACCAAAAGACCTTTTAAGGTTCGTCTGTTAGAACATGTAAGGGACATTGTCAACAATAGAAATGAAAGTCCTGTTGCAAGACATTTTTCTGAAAATCATCATAACAATGATAAATTGTTACAAGCTACTATTCTAGAGCAGATAAGTGAGTGTGGAAATGACCAGTTTAAAATTAAACAAATGCTACTACATAAGGAAACTATTTATATATTAAAATTTAGAACTTTATATCCTAGAGGCTTAAATGAGGATTTTAATTGGAGAATGTTGACAGTTTAATTGAATTTTTAAATAATTGATTGTTTAATTGCCTTTAATTGATGTACTTGAATTGTATATAAAGCAATGGTTCATTTATATTCTGTACTCCTTGAAGGCGAAGGCCGAGACGTCAGAGACTTATATTTTTTTAATAAATCGTGTTTGGTGATATCCAGTTCGTTGTTGTTCTTTCCAGAAGTTTAACTTAAGGGCCTTAACCCAGATTATGCAATAAACAGAAGGAATTCTTAAACATCAGGAATATGAAGTATAGACTGGTAACAACCTTAACAATGATTTGTACAACTTCCATTATGTGTAGCATGGTAGAATGCAAATAAACATGTCAGCATGCTACACAACTCTTACTTCCAGGTCATAGACAATGGGGCTTGGAGCCCTAGAACCTGTTTCCAAAATGGATTGAGGAAATTCACCTAAAGAGTGAGTCTCGTGTGTGTGTATGTGTGTGTGTGTGTGTGTGTGTGTGTGTGTGTGTGTGTGTGTGTGTGTGTGCTTTGCCCCCTGTACCACCTTAGTAATGAGTGCTAACCCTAACCCTGCCCCTTCCCTCAACCCTAACCCTACATCTTACCTTAAAAAAAACTTCCCATTAACACTTCCACTATGTAAGACACACTTGGACACATAAATGATGCATAAACACACATTACCAATACTACATCTAACTCCTTACCTGTCCCAGACCTTAACCCTCATTTTCAAACACACACAAACACTCTTACTCCCTCCAACCCCCCCACCTGTCTTGATGAAACATACCATTGACATTTTAACCATTTAACACCACCCCTAACATTTGTCATCTAAATGTACATTCAACAAAATTCAGGGAAACTATATATATATATATATATATATATATATATATATATATATATATATATATATATATATAGACATACTCAACCCCTTTTCCCATTTTGCACACACACACACACACACATATATATATATATATATATATATATATATATATATATATACGGGTTCTAGACACTAGCTCGAATTTTCACTAATTCGAAATAGTGCATGGAATGCTCACTGCAGTGAAAGTGCACTTAATCGAAATTGCACCATAGTGGAGGACATAGCTTGTTTTGTATGTCCTCCACTGTGCTGCGGTGTTTTCAGTGAAGTGCACTTACGCAAAAGTTCACTTTCGTTAAAGTGAACTTTCGCAGAAGTGAGGCTTCCTATTACAAGTTCGAAGTAGTGAACTTTCGTTCTTGTAATAGGAATCCATATATACATATGGGAATCTATCAGTTTTCAGAAACTTTAATTCCATATGGTCAAGACCATATGATCAGGTTTTTGAAAACTTGGGGTGCAGGGGGCTTACCCCCATACCTCTCGACCTCTTAGAGCAAGAAATCTGGACAAAGCCATTAATGGGGGGACAAAGAACCAAAAATATGGAAACTTGTTAAATATTTGTCTTGCCAACAAAGAAAATTGATAGAACAACAGGCTATTTATTAGCATAAGTTTTCTGAAGGGTATGAAGTTTGAAACTTGAATATCTGTCATTTTTTTTCTTACTTTACCCTTCAAAGATTTTCCAATGATTTTCCAGAAAACTCTAATTTTCTGAGAAATTGAGAATTGGACTCAAAATATGGCGCAAAAATCTAGACAGTCTCCGAAAATCTGTACAGTTGAGAAGTATGCTTGCCCACCTGCAAAAAGGTCGATTTTTTTTTTTATGTTCAAGTTTTCAGAAACTCAATCACATGATGTCTTTGATATATTTTTGGAGTTTCTGAAAAGTTGATCATTTGACATAGACCTATATATATATATATATATATATATATATATATATATATATATATATGTGCAAATTATGTCAGTTGGTTAGTTGTTAGAGGGGATATTTTGCAGATACCTTAATGGTTATGGACATCAGCTAGGTACAAAAAACTCTGCATTCCTAAATTTATACAAGTTAGCCAAACAGGCCACTTATGCTGTGTTGACCAGGGTATAACTAGACTGAAACATGCATGTCCACAGCTAGTTGAATTTGACAATATTGGCCTGAATTTGTCCATTAACAGACTTAAAAAGAAAAAAGTCATGGGCATTCAGAACTGCTATATAGCTGAAAAAACTGATTCCTTAAGGAGTCATTTGCATATATCCATTATCCTCTTTTGCAAGAGGTTTTAAAGAATCACACAGTGAAAATTCTAGCTTGGCTATGATTTTCTTGCAGTTTTTTACTCTCTCTCTCTCTCTTATATATATATATATATATATATATATATATATATATATATATATATATATTTTTTTTTTTTAATAGGGTCTCCTATCGAAGACCAGAGGATCGAAGTTCTGAAATATTGAACCTAACAAAAAAAATCTAAAAGGTGAAAACTTCTTATTTAACATTTTTGCAGGGGGCAAACCCCCCTGCACCTCCATACCACCGCTACTTAAATATACCAACTCCAAGATCGCACTACAGTGAAGAGTATGGTAAAATTCCCATTCCGCACTGTATGGCGCTCTCCATTCACAAGGTTCAATATGGCAAAACTTCAATCATCTGGTCTTCACAGATCAGTGATTTGATGTTCTGACATTTCAATCCTTTGAAGGGGATCCATTTTATAATGTTATATACTTACAACTGTACACCTAATAGTTAAACAAATGGTAACCAAATGCAAATAAATAAATAGTTGGATTGCCACTGTTTATTATAAGAATAAACTATGATCAGTAAATATTGCACTATTTATTTTAATGATAAGAAGACTAAGCAAAATGTACTATTGTATGTTATGATACAGTATAAGGGGACCCCCACACTTCAGCATTACTTCATTAAATTGAAAATATTTTCTTTTTTTTCCTCTCTCCTTTTGTTGGATTTGAGTATCTGCTACTATCATTGCTTCTGCTTCTACCCTTTCACTCCCCTCCCAGAGACTAACTAGCTTACCAACATATCAGGACTGGTAAACTAGGATCATGGCCAATGGAGGATATTTGTATCATTCTTGGGGGGAAACAGTGGGCATTAAGGTACATCAAAACTGCACTATTTATTCTTGCATCAAGGATTTTATTGTTCAGTGTTATTCCTCAATGGATAGTATGTGCAATGACATCATGCATGCACCTGCACACTCTTGCAGATAGCACACAGACACAGCTATGGACACATGTGTCCTGCCCTCTATACAGACATGTATTTGTAGGCTTGTACACTCCCTAGTCTCTGCTAGAGCACAGTAGAGTGCCAAAACCTCTACATCCTCTCCCCCTATGTAGATACCTTTATTGTCAATTTTTCAAACCAGCCCCACCCCCCTTCTCAGTTCATCTTTCAGTTTCCCTGCCCTTATTGCCAACAAGCCAGCCTGGAAGGATTAACTATTTTTTACACCTGTACTATAATCCTAAATATACTAAGGCATTTCTGCATAAAGAGTGTGATGGTGAGGGGAGTATTTTATGTTACGAAATTCTCCCCTCTATCTGATGAATTAGTGAAGGTAGTGAGAAAATATTGGTATATAATTAGTGAGGATGAGAATATAGGTCATCTTTTTCCTAAACATATCACTTTTTCCTATAAGAGGGGGAAAAATCTAAAAGAGCTATTGAATTATAACTTCTTGAAAGGGGATGAAAAGTATAATCTTTCTCCAGGTACACATCCTTGTGGTCACTGTAGTCTTTGTGACAGGGTAATTAATGTAAATAGGATTAATGGCATACCTTTTGCTCCTAGATTTTACTTTAACTGTAGATCAATAGGAGTAGTGTATATTCTAGGTTGTTCATGTGTAGGCATTTGGTACATAGGGCAAACAAAAAGGATGGTTAGAATTCGTATTTTAGGGCATTTAAAAGATATTAGAAACCATAGTGAAATTAGCCCTGTGGCCCAACATTTTCTTGATAAACATGGTGGTTGCCCAAATAGTTTGAGATTTTGTGTACTGGGTAAACCATTTTTTATTGGAGGAGGGGGGGACTATTCCTATAAATTACTTGAATTGGAGACTAAAATGATTCTAAAATTTAAAACTCTGAAGCTCCATGGACTTAATTTGGAATTAGGTATTTAATTATGTCATAATAATGATTATTATTATATTATGTATGTTATTTAACATTTTTTATGTGGTTTATTTTGATACATTGTTTCCCTTTCTAATTTATTGTAAATGTCACTTTAAATTTGTGATTATATCAGCGATATATCAGCGATTGATTGATTAATTGATGTTAGGTGCTTGTGATAATTGTTATTAACTTGTGTATATATATATATATATATATATATATATATATATATATATATATATATATATATACATGAAAAAATACACATTTTTTGTGATCCTCTGAAGGCGAAAGGCCGAGGTACCAGATCGTTTAATAAAAGGCAACTGGTAAAGTGCATGGAATTTGTGTTTGGATTTATTTTCCTTGTGCTGGTGTTTGTGGATTTCTGCATTTATTCTCCAGATACTGTGTAGTGAGATAGGTGCTGCAACCCACAAATTCACTGCTATTTTTAAATTCCTTTACTTATTTGTTTATACTGTGTCACACAGCATAAGTACACTGTGTATTTGTACCTTGGAATCATACCACTCAACTTCTTAGAGCAAGAAATCTGGGCAAAGCCTAAAATAATGGGGGGACAAAGGCCCAAAAGTAGGGACATATTCTAAATATTGCTCTTATAAATTTAGAAAGTTACTAGAATAACAGGATTTGAGTTCACATGCATTTTCTGAGAGACATAAAGCCTGAAACTCAAATTTGTGTAATTGTTTAGTGATTTCAGTCCTCAGTGACTTACTAGAAAACAACAAATCTTATGAACAGACTAAAAATGTTCTGTCTTTTGGCTTTTGTTAGGGGTCGCCACAGTGGAACTCCGGTCTGCTAATGATTGGTAGTTGATTTTTACGTGCCGAGTTACCAGCCCTGATGCACAACCTTCAATGAAGGTACGCCCATTCACCCATGTCTCCACGCAGAAGACGCTCTAGCTGAGAATCGAACCGGCCAGCGTCTTACTGTGAGAAGAAAAAGCTACCACAGCACAACCACAGACTAAAAATATGAGGCAAAAATCTGGACATTCTGCCAAAATATGGACAGTTGAGAGGTATGCTTGGTCTATATCCCTTTGCTCTGCAGAATAGGCATCTATGTGAATCCAGGGATTACCTGCTCGATTAAGGCCTTACCCCATACACAGTCTAATAACAAGCTAAAATCCACACTGAGGATGCATACAATTTTGAAAACAACTTTTTCTTATTAACTAAATTATACTGTTTTTTTCTAACAATGAAGATACATCCTAATTCTCTTTCCTAAACAAGGTAATACTTATGATTCAGTCTATAACTCTGTATATTACTTATAATGAATCATATATTGTTATCATCTATATTACACCTCGTCATACTTTTTCATTGGTCAGGGTCATGACTTAAAAAAAACATTCTGGATCAGCCAAACACAATTAACAAAATTAATAAAACAGAAAATCTATTATGATTACAATTCTAGGGAGATAAAGTTAATCCTCAGTCAAACAATGTTTTACAGCAAATGTCTAAACAGCAAAAAAGTAGAACAGTGAATGTTTAAATAAGTCAGAAAACATTAAAGACAAAAGCACCAAAGTTACAAACTTACTTGACTGAAAAACATCAGTATTAAACAGCAGTGCAATAAAACAATGTTAATAAAAGGGGCAAGCTCCTCCCCCCGTGTCTCCACACTATCCCTGCTTATTCTCACACTTTGATTATACCAGCTGGGTCTAGTATTAAACACAGCTTTTTGTCATGGGTATGTTCATTTTTACATTAAGGCAGCACAACCTCTGAGTGACAATAACTAAGTAAGAAAGGTATGGGGCATACAAGGAGGATTGCCTACTGCATTAACTTTGTTATACTGCTGTTTAGGTAATGTTTTTCAGTCAGTTAAGATTTGTGCTTTTATACTTCCATGTTTTCTGTGATCTTCCTTTTGCTTTCCAGTATTGTAATACTGTCTTTCGATGCTCAGACTTTTGCAGTGGAATCTCAAAATAACATTGCTAATCAGCATTTAAATCAGCAAAAGGCATGGAACAATAAAATACATATATCCGTTTGACTCACTGAACTTTCAAACACAATGTGCAAACATTTATGCCCTGTGTGTGTTAACAGGTCCCCTTCAGTAGATCAAACCTTTAAAAGTTCGAACCTCATATGGCCGAGACCATATGATCGAACTTTTAAAAGTTTGGACGGACTGAATGGGGATCCGCATACAGTGTGGAATGGGAAAATTTCCCTTTTCCGCAATGTAGTGTGATCTCGGAGTTGGTATATTTAAGTAGCGGGGAGTGGGCAGGGACGTGGGGGGCTTGCCCCCTGCTACGCAGGTTTAGTTTTTTTTTTTTTCTTTTTGTTGTTTCTGCTTCAGTTTTTGAACTTTTAAATGTTTGATGTTATGGTCTCGGCCATATCGCCTTCGAACATTTAAAAGTTCGATCTACTGAAGTAGAATCATATTAACATGTTAAATAAACAAATACACAATACTGACCTATATTTTAAGGAATCAATTATTTATATTTTCTATTTCTTCCTTGTTTTCAAATATTTAGGATGTCATTTATGTATCAGAATCTATAATGCCTGAAACTAAGCACCTAAGAAGCATATTCAAATGCTTAAGGCTTGTTTTTATGACATCATCTTTTCAGTTTTCATCTCTGTATTACAATGACAGTGGAGAATAGGAAAACAAAGCACTTGTTTCAGGATTCAGGGTCAGTTTTTCTCTTTAAAGAGAGACAACAGTTCTTACCATGCAAGCAGAGGGTACATGTCTGTATTTTTATCTCTAGGCAAAATATAATGTGTACTTTTGAATAGACAAAAACATGCACATAACGGTATTAAGCTTTGGCTATGGCCCAGGTGACTTGCTTTTGATTAGTGGCTCAGGTACCTGATAAATCTGGTAGGAGATGCTGGAGTGCCCATCCTGGGAATTGAGGCTGGACAGAGCAGTATGTGTACTGTCACAGTCCCTTGGGTGAGGGGGTGGTGTCATAAATACATGTTCTGGGGTTGGCCTTTGGCTGATCCAGCTGACTCTTGGTGGTGGCATTCATACCGAATGTACAGCATCATGCCTTTGCTTTGTGTGCTTCTACAGTAATGTGAATAGCTCACCCCTCACCAAGATCTTGCAGTCAAGGTCATTACAAATGTAGCCAAAGTGAGGAGTAAGGTTGCCAGCAAGAACACAAAACACTCTGCCCCCCCCCATGGATCTCACATAGCTAGTGTGCAATTTCCCAGCAAGATTGAAGAAAGGACTCACGTCTGGTATGGGAAGCCTTGAGCACTGGCAGGCATGAGGCAAAATTGACATAGAGAAAAAACATGCATATTTGTATTTATTAATTCATTTTAAAAAATTTTGAAGGGCAATCCATGCAGCAACATAAGTGCTCCCAAAAGGCATGTGGCAGGCATTTTCAGATCTCACACTACATCGCACACACTAATATTCTTATTTTGATTTCTCATTATTTACAGCCCAAATGAACCAATGCACAACTGTTCGCACAGAACCCTCTGTAGCATCTCTATCATCCAATGTTTTAACTGTAAGCGAGTCCCTTATACCAATGAAATTACTATACAGTTACATCTTATTGCATTTTACAATTCACAGTCAGGCTTATCTTCTGCTGAGGTAATCTTATAATCTGTAATAAATGTTAAAAGATATGGTATTTGTATATTTCTCGGTAGAGTGAAGCCCCCTTAACATCATACAGCCTTGTATTTCTTGACTTATGTCTGGTGTAATGGTCAAAGAAACCCACAGAGTGATCATCTGTCTACCAGTAAGTAATAAAATACTAATACGGAAACAAACGATAGTTCAGACATGGTGCTAGGGAATATTATAACAAGGACATTCACAAAACATTTCATATAAAATTGTATCAGTCTCCTTTTGCAGAGTCTCATTTCTTCAGGTTTCAGTAAAACTTCATCTTTACTTTACCCTTTTTTGGAAAACATCATTATAACTTATTTTAAAAGAAATTCATTTTATTCTCAATGGCCTGTTTACTTTAAGTTGCAGAGCAGTTTGCCAAAAGGAGGACAATCCCTGCCAGGCCTTATGAGAGAAACGAAAAGAAAAACAGGTTGTATTAAAATGGATTTTTCACTCAGCTCACAAAGCCATTAAATCTGTTTAGGGAGTCTTTTGTTATCCTTGCACACATAACACTTTGCCAGTAACTGTGTCTGTGGAGCATATTTTCGGTTGTGCCCATCTTTGTAGCCCTTTACTTCTACTGTAAAAAAGTTAATGACTTATGGCATAAAACAGAACAATATTAATGAAAATCCTTTACTTCCTGTCATTTGCGGACAAAATATTAAGGATCAAACAAGTAAATCAGCTTGTCTTGCTACTTCCTAAATAAATGGTAACTTTACTGAAGTAATTTACCTCCCTTACTATATCAGATCTGCATAACAGGATAAACTAGAACTACGTAGGTATCACATTTTAAAAAGAGGATTGCAATCTTGATTTTGAACAGGCAGTCATATGAATGTGGCAAGTAATTAATTACTTACAAATGTAAATTACATGATTGCTTGTCCTTGTCATTTCATACTTTTCATGTGTTGTCTTTATAGTGGTGATGAGTTTTCTGGTATAATTAAGAAATCCATTATGTGTTCTATGTCTGTATTTTGAAAATGTAAAATCCATTGTGTATTTCATATTTCCTGAAATGTTCTCTTTAGGCAAGTCAGTCAGTAATCCAAATATTAATAAATCAATTAATAAAACAAAAAACATCACCTGGATATTTGAGTCCTAGGCAGCTCCTACATAACTTTATAACAGTAGTGCACAACGTCTGGCCCCAGGGCCAAATCTGGCCTATGATGCAATACCATCTGGCCCCTAGAGAGTAACCAAAAATTTAAAAAAGTGAAGAAATGCTATGCCTTACTCCAGTCATGCAAACTTTCCAGCACGTGCTTACTTACCTAATTGACTACAGTTGCACACCCCTGTAATTTTAGCCAAGGAAGTAACTATTCTTTGTTGTTTATAACTTGTAGTCTATAAACAGTCATAACATTCTGCAAGAGTTTGTAATAAGTCATGGCTGCAAGGCAGAATAAAGTTAAACACAAAGTTGATGTAGAAAGCAGGCAATTTGATGACTGCTGTCTTAAGTAAAAATGCCAGTCACCTGTACCTATTGTTAACTCGTAATGACTTACTATGTTCTGAGGTTGCCTGCAGATGAATTAAGAATTGGTGTACTGGTCCTCCCCACAAAAAGGTTGTGCACCACTGTTTTATAACAATGCATCCCTCATTTTATCTAGAATTTCCTCACATAATTCTGAATTTTTTCATGCTGTATGTCATATCTAACAGCAGAGTTGCAACAGGGTATTATTTTTATAAATACAAAGACACCACTGAAAAGCACTGCAGAGACCACAACAAAATTAGTCTAAACCTTCTTTTATTCACTGCTTTCGGCAATAAGACTTCTTCAGAAATAATGTCATCTCTAAAAACACAGAGCCTTATGTGTGTGTATATATATATATATATATATATTTGTATCATCTAATGAAAAATAAGAATCAATTAAATAATTAATTAAGCAAACAGCATCCTGACTCATAAAAAACATTTAAAAAATAAAAATATGTGTGTAAAGATCACTCTAAAACTTATGTCTTTTGCCTTTCAAAAAACATTTGATGTTAACCATTTAAATCAGGGTATTTGTCATCCCCTAGTTTAACTTGCAACATAGCTTCCCCCTTTTCTACCTTGTTTTTTTATAGTTACCACTCCTTAAGTCCAAAGGAACTGAGTCCAATACAGAAAATATATTTTTGCATTCCTTAATTTTGGAATGTGTTCTTTTCATCTTTTGTTTTAATAGAGTACACATGCTCTTTAATCCTTTCCTCTAAACTCCTAGTCATCGTACGTAAATGGCATTACAGCCTGAACACAAACTTATATATACCAATCCTTTGGAACTGCAAAAAAAATTTCCCAGGAACAGTAACAATATGCTGTATATGGATGCTGTTTGGTTAATTGTTTAACTGATTCTTATTTTTCATTAGATGATACAATATATATATATATATATATATATATATATATATATATATATATATATATAAGGCTCTGTGTTTTTAGATATGACATTGTTTCTGAAGAAGTCTTATTGACAAAAGTGTTGAACAAAAGAAGGTTTACACTAATTCTGCTGTGGTCTCTGCAGTGCTTTTCAGTAGTTTATTTTTTTTTTCTTTTGGTAATACTTTTAACACTGGTGGTTTGGTCTTATTTTTGAGTTATAAATACAAAGACCTTTCTTTTCAGTATGTTAGATTTTGCCTCATATTTTTGGTGTATTCCTCATAAAATATGTGGTTTTCTGAAAAATTACTGGAATGATCTGAGGACTGAAGTCACTAAATAATGACATAAATTTGAGTTTCAGACTTCAAATCCATCAGTAAATGTATGTTAATACAAGTCCTATTATTAGCAACTTTCTAGGTTTTTAAGAGCAGTATTTAAACTCTGTCCCTATTTTTGGGCCTTTCTCCCACATTTTGCCAGGCTTTGTCCAGATTTCTTGCACTAAGAGGTTAAGAGGTTTGTGGGTAGGCCTTCTCTTTTCCTCTTCTTTCCATTCTTTCCTCTGTTACCCCCCCCCAACTAATCGGTTAAGAAAAAATGTAATAAAGCTCTTTAAAAAGAATTTAGCACTGTCTGGAAACTTTATAATATTACTGGGTATACTGTGAGAGTTTATATGTGCATGTATATAATGTAGCTTTGTATCTCATAGTACACAGCTTTGGGTTTTACACCGATTGAATTGCCACAAAGTAACTATACTAATCTACCAATAGCCACAAATATATTATCAGGTGCTAATGATGTGGTACAGTGGTGAGGTTGGGGGGCATGGAATCCATTTAAAATGTTTGGTTACTGCTGTGGTTTGGAACACAGGATTACTGTTTAAGCAGAAGGCTGAGAAAAAAATTATTTTTATCACTAGGCCCTAATAATCCTGAAAGATTTACATTTTCTAATCCATTCTCTGAGGAAGGGAAGGAAAGAAAAATGTTATTTATTTATTTAACATTTGTTTACCAGAATGGTCCGGCTGGTCAGCTAGTGTACATTTTTAGCAAAGTCCTGGGGAGAAAAGCTTCAGAAAATTGTTACATAAATATGAGCAATATATATAATGACAATCAAGGTACAGCTGTAACAAGGTTAACATGCTAATAATACAGAGATAAGTACAAGTACATAAGTACTGAAAGGTTAATATGCTAATAATACAGAGATAAGTAATGTCTTTATAGACATGTATAATTTTAGGGTCTATATTATAACAATAAAAGTTCAAAATTGAGAACACTCCAAATATCGAAAATGGTGGACCTCAAAGTGTTTTTGTGGGATCACAGTACAGTGAAGATTGGAATATTTGCCATTTCCTCACTGTAGTGCGATCTCGGAGTTGGTATATATATATTTAGTGGGGGGGGGGCATCCCCCACAATAACAAGTTCGAGGTCTGGCATTTTTGATATTTAGAACGTTCACAATTTTGAACTTTCGTTCTTATAATATAGACCCTACTTTTAGTATAGTATAGGCATGCAAACAATATAACAGTATGTACAAAGAGAGAGGGTGTAATACAGTATCATGTGTTTGATTAAAGCAAGGGGGGTACCCTTTTTCAGGCAGATGGGAGTTCAGGGAGGTCCTTTGCAGATACATAAATGGTTGGTGTATAGGTAGGATTTTAATTGGGTTTTGAAGGTGGCCGCACATTTTTGTAGTCTGAGGTCAGGAGGCAGGGTATTCCAGATTTTTGCAACTTCATTAGTGACGAGGGATTCGCCCGAGCTATTTTTACACTGGATATTTTCTATTAGAGCTTTGTTGGTAGATCGCAACTGCCTATTTGAATTGTAGAAGGTTATGAGGCTGGACAGGGCAGGGGTTTTTTCAGTATAGTATAAGATATAGTGTGCCAGATTGAGTCGGTGGTATTGTTGTAAATTTGGGAATTCTAACCAGTGTAGTTTATTTAGGGAATGGCAGTGGTGGGAGCATGATCTGGTGTTGGCAGCGAATCTAGCGATTTTGTTATAGCAGTTATAGCATGTGGAGAGTTTATTAAGATCAGTTTTATTTAAGTGTGTTAATAATGGACCTGCATATAGTATAGTTGCTAGTAGATGGGGTTCTAGCTATGGCGATTCTAGCTTCGGATATAAGGTATCGTTTACAGTTTGCAAAGTACATCTTTAGTGACTAGATAAAACGGATAAAGGATATTAAGAAATAAATGACATGGCTATATGTTTTTCGCAGCACATATATACACCTAGATTTTTACCCCACTCTTAAGCAACTTTGTACCTTTTACAAGGCAAAAATTCTCTAGTCTGTATGGCTTTATTCATATGAATAAATGTATTAATGAGTGCTCCAATTAGCCTATGGTCTTATAAATTATACATATTAGCAATGTGACATGTATTTTACAGTGGAGAAATAGTTCTAGAACATACCCTGCTATACACACAAAAACATCCACATTTTGTTCATGGTTTAATATATTATATTTAAAATTCTGTTACTGTGCATATAATCCCTACAGAACCTTAACAATTTCTTCTATTTGTTGAGCATTCAAATAAACATTGACTGTAACGTTTTAGAGGAAGACAGCTAAAATATCCCCTATAAGATAGCAAGGTTTTCAGCATTTCATCAATTTAACCCGGTTAAACTTTATCCAGATTCATAACATCATACTCAGAAAGTAAGATGTGGGTGAGCAGAGTGGATATTATTACTTATTTACGTTACTATATGTTTTATAACCTTCCTGGGTGACTGTAATTAGGTTTTGCAATGGAGACGTCTAATGAACTTATGGAGAAACAGATCTCAACTGCTTGAGTAGCCTAGCTGGTAGCATAGCTAGAAAAGTACTGCAAAGGTCAATGGCTCATATCTGTCTGAGACATTTACTTCTCACATTTGTAAACATGAAGAACCCCCCCCCCCCCAAAAAAAAAAAAAAAACAGAGAAGGGAAGGTGACAGTGCTGGGAATAGGTAAAGTACAAGATTAAGGGAAATACTCAGCCAGAAAAGGAGAAAACAATAGCAACAAAAACAGGCAGGTACCAGAGATCCTCGTCATAAATTACCCAAGGAAGGCAACTGGGTAAGATAACAAATATTTGACAAAGGTATCAAGAAGTATGGCAGTCAATCCCCTCAGAAGGAAAAATAAGAAGTTATTGTACTTCTGTAAGAGAACTGCTGCTAAAACTGCACAAGGTATTGCAAATCAAAGTACAAAAAGGGCAAAATCTATCAGCCATCAGTAATCAGCAGATAACCAGAGTTCTCACTTTTTTATTTTTCTCATAAAATGGTAACTTATCCATCTGAACAAGCTACTAATCGTGGCCTGGAAAAGTAACCATTAAATACTCTTAGAAGCAGCTTCATATCTGTGTTGTATGTGTGCTGTTCTCCTTTAGGGAAACAGGAATATGCAGTGAAGTACTACATTTACCAATCTCTTACACCATCTATATTTCACTGCAAAGTACCAGAAGCATGCATGTAGCAAGTACTAAAGCAACAACACCATATAAGGGATGAGAGTTGAAGCTCAGCAAATGTTCTATACGTACTATATTAGGTACCTTGCCAACAGCATAAGCCTTTAGTGCATAACAGCTGGTGTCAAAGGCTGAAGATTATCAGATACATGTGTTATCCCAAGTGTCTTTCTAGTAACCTGAGCATTTAGTGCATGGTACCTGGACTCTTACAGGGTGCCATGGAGATAGCAAGTGGTACTTCAACACAACCCTGCAAGGGAAAATGAATGAAACTTGCCAGATGCTCTGTACTTACTAAGTCCACCTAGTAACTTAAGCCTTTGGTACACAGAACCTGGTGTCCAGCAGGGTATCATTCATACACCAAATGCTATCTCAACACTGCTCTGTAGGGTAAACAGTACAGATGTTATATGTGTACTCTTTTCTACATCCTTCCAGCAACCTAAACTCATTATTAGAGCCTGATCACCAGCACTGCAAATAGAAATCTGACTGACATATCAGTGAACTGGCCCCAACACGCAGCCTGAAGAAGGAAAAGGAATGCCTTGGTGGCAAAGCAATAATGCATTCCGTTTGTCAGTGTGTGAAGATCAATGACAGCACAGCTCAGTTGGTGGTAATTATAATGCAAAGGGCAACTTACTGAGTATTAAAAGGAAGACGGCTGTTGACTGGTAAATGCCTGCAGCTCCGAAGTCAATTAAAAGGTACAAAAAGCACTCCTGGTCTAGTCCTAATGGTGCTGCAAACTTGCTAGTTAATCCAGGAGAAGCATTATTGATCCTAAATGAATGACCTTTTCAGCAAAGTATAAAAAAGTGTAAAAAACAAGATTTTCCACAATTATTAGGAAGTTTCATTTTTGTTTACTTTTAAACTTTATTTTTCGATTGTATTTTGGCTTTTAGTATTTATAAGAAAGGCTTCTATGAAATGTAAAAGTGTCTATTGATGTATGCATTTCCTTTGATTTAATTAGGAAATGTGATAATATGTGTTCTGATTACTTGGATGTCTAACTGGTGTTCATTTTCAGCAGAGCCTTGAGGAGAAGACCTACATTTATTACGAAATTATATAAAGCAACACATAAATATAATAAGTAAATGTGCCTCCAGCAGAAAATATACAAAAGAAATATTAGAACTTTCAGGTGAAATTCACAGAGTGCAGACAGCAGTATAATGGTCTAACACTTGAACACTTAAACAGCATTGTACCTTAGAAATGATTAAGTTGTACTCTCAAGTGTAATCAGCTTTAAAGACCAGTTACTACAGATTCATGGCACTTTCAGAAAATGTACAGTTTTATTTGCAAATGATAAAAAATGTAAGATAATGTGGAACATATGTAATGTTAATGTCTGAAAACTGTAGTCCAATGGATAAAACAACTGATTCATCAAAGTAAAGAAAATTAATGAACACTAGCAACAACTGTGCTTTAAGAAGTAAGTTAATAAAAATGGTGTCTGTGCCTCTTTTTTCTTTTCTTTTTCTTAGCAAAATATCTCATGCTGTCTTCTTCTAGCTTTTCCCAGTTAGAGATCACCACAGTGGATTACCTGTCTGATTGGCAGTAGATTTTTAACAGTGTCAAGTTGCCAGCCCGGTGCCAACCTTCCATGGAAGGCACACACATACACCTAGGGCCAATTTGGAGTGTCCAATCCACCTACAGCATGTCTTTTGGGATGTGGGAGGAAACTGGAGCACCCAGAGGAAACCCATGCGACCACAGGGAGGACATGCAGACTCCACATAGAAGGCACCCCAGCCAAGGATTGAACTGGAGAACCTCTTGCTGTGAGGCAACAATGCTAACCACTGCACCACCATGGGCACCCTCATGCTGTAATCAGTTTAAATCTGAATGAGCTCCACGCCAAACTTTATTGGGGGGTCTTTAAACCAATATGGCATTTTTGTGTCCTGTTAATGTTATATAAAATCAGTTAAGCAAATGTAATTTGGCATATCTGGAGGATTATTTTAAAGGTATCGGGAGTTTATATCTACTGCTAACACAGTTACAGTGTACAATACTTTCTGCTGCATAAAGTCAAAACTTACTGTTGAGATATACAGTGCAGTCAACCACAAAGGAGGCTTACCAAGTGCTACAGATTGAAGAGATACAGAGTTAGTCTTTAAGCACTCTGAGCAAGATGGGCATTAGGACTATTTAAGAAAAAGACACCAGACTTCTGAAACTTACAAGATTAACTGAACAGCTTAGCAAGTCCTGAAAGTCCCATGGCCCTTCCTTTTCATGACTGGCTGAAAAATAACAGAAGGATTTTTTTCTGTCCTTATCTCTGCATATATTGGAAAACTTTGCTACCTGGTGATCATGTAGCCAGCCAGTGTTGAAAACACATTTGTCTCTTATCCAAAGTAGGTTCTGGGCAAGTGTGCTTCAGTCAGTAACTGGAAAGTTGTTTGGGTTACACAGAATGAGTAGGCTTCCATTACTTCCATGCTTATATAATTGCTATCAAACTCTTTGTAAAATAATTCAACTCCCATAAGATGTAAAAGGAAATAAATAAAATAAAACATATGCTATTCCATTGACTACATTAGATAAACTCTTTTAATATATCTTATTAAATATAGACAAAACATGGAACGATTTTGGACTATCTCTACTGAATCCTTAGTGAAACAGTTAGACCATCTACCTCGATGTGTTATTTCAAGACAATATATATTTTGCTTTGTATGCATTATAGCCCATTGCATAACAATAACATACTGCGGTTATACTTACTAGGGATATGTTAACTTATTTTCCATATGCATTAGCCCTTACCTTGGGCTGACCTCATAAGGTAAATGCAAACAATTTAAATTAGTTGTTTGGATACTTGTATTTATTTATGTATGTATTTATTTATTTATTTATTAAAACGTGAAAGCTTGCTCACACGCGTCTTAATTTTCGGGAGACAACGATCATTTGTTTATCTGGTCAAAATTAGCATAAGGATTTGCATGGCAAATACTAGTTGGAACTGAACTTAAAAGATACTGCAAGCTTTCAAACAAAATAGCTAAAGATTATTTTTATTTTACATTTGTTGACTGGGCTAGTCTAGCTGGATATATGTCCATTTTCAGTAGAAGCCCGGGGAGATAAGCTCCAAACAATTCAAATAAAATGTACATCTACAAAAGTACATATTTAAAAATGCAAATACATTTACAGTAAAGGAAAAAAACTTTAAGTGGTCACACATTAATAAAGTATAAAAAATGCAAAATATTCAACTAGACTTAGTAGAAATACTAATGAAGTTAAAATTAAATGTCCAGAAAGAATAATAGCTAAAAATGTACGGTATAAATGTAGATAAGAAAGGAAGATAAAAAGAAAGTAAAAAGAAGTAGCAGTTGAGTAATACATCTAGTTGTACAACATGTCACTTTTTTGAGAATACAATAATAAGTAAGACTATGATGGAGAGGTAGAATAGTAGCTGTTAAGATGAAATTATTGCAAAGATGAGAAAGTAAGGTTGAATCAAGTAACAAAAGCATTATCGCCCCCCCCCCCCCCCCACACACACACACACACACATACACACACACACACACACACACAGATCCCATATATATGGGTTTAAGGAACCACTTTCATGAGGAAAGCACATTCCCTTGGGGTTTTCGCACACTTTCACGAAAAATAGCCCACATATTCCATATCTGTCTATTTGTCTATCTAGCACAGTGTGTGTATATGCGGTAGGGGTGCAAATTATATTTACTTTCAGTGCACTTTTAAAAATAAGCTGAAGAAAAATGACGCGCACCACCACAAAGCATATCTCTCAACTCGTCCACACACACACAAACACACAGGCACACACACAGAAACACACATACGATCATTTGTCTTTTGATATTTTTGGGGTCTTTGTAACTTTGGCTTTGTCATTAAATATTGCGCAAAGAAACTGAGTGCTGTGCCACCAAATATGCCTAAAGTTAAGTTTCTGAAAAACATTACAGTGATAGGAATACTTCCCTGACTGGAGGTCTGTTTTTAGTTATAAAACACATAAATAAAGGACTGCAACATTTTTCAAGTAGCGGGAGAAGCCCATCAAAACACATAAATTAATTTACAAACCGAGTAGCATTGTTGCCACCCGAAAAGAGGTTCTCTGTTCTTGTCTTGGGGTACCCTCTGTGCGGAGTCCGAGACTCAATGTCCTACCTGCGCTCACGTCAATTTTCTTCGGGTACCCCCGTTTCCTTCCCAAGCGGTAGGTGGATTGGTAACTCTATAAATTGCCAAGTGTGTGTGTGTGTGTGTGTGTGTGTGTGTGTGTGTGTGTGTGTTTGGATGGATGGATATTCATACGCACTTACCCTTTACTTTACCATAAAGGGGGATGTTGACTGGAATACTTAGCCAGTTCAACTTCTGGGACAAGTGGGCTTGCCCTGTGAATCTGGGCACGTTTAATAAATAAAATAATGTGTTTTCCCCATCCATACCAATGTTTCATAGACATTTCTATTTACCTTCTGTCCAAAAGAATTTTCTGGGTCAGAAGCCATATTTCTGATTTAGATAACGCCGATAATAAAGTTACATAATCGCAAATCAAATTTCCCAATGCATGTACAAAAGTGGTAAAAATGCAACCTATAAAGCAAGTATCTGTCTAAAGGAAGGTCAACAAAACAACGCCAGTTCACAATACTGTAAATTGGAAACTACCGGTGGTAACTAGCCAAGGAAGACTGACTGTAGTTATGTTTTGTGTGTGTGTGTGTGTGTGTGTGTGTGTGTGTGTGTGTATAGATACAGAGAGAGAGTGCACATGGTGCATGTACATACCTCTCAACACATTAGTGCAAGAAATCTGGACAAAGTCTGACATATGGTGGTGGTGGGGGGGGGGGCAAGGCACCAAAAGAGGACAGATTTTAAATATCGCTCTCAAAAACTTAAAAAAAAGTTACTAGAAGAGTTACTAGAATAACAGGATTTGTGTTAGCATGCATTTTCTGAAAGATGTGAAGTCTGAAACTCAAATGTATGTCATTATTTAGTGACTGCAGTCCTCAGATCATCCCAGTCATTTACCAGAAAATCACATTTTTTGAGGAGCACTCCAAAGATATGAGGCAAAAATATGGACATTTGAAAGTTATGTTTACATAAACTGTTAGCAGAGTTAAATGAAGTTCAAAAAATTGCTACACAGACACACACACACACACGCACACAAACTTACTTTATGTTTTGTTGGCGGACATCTATACTGCAAAATAGTATGCCGAAAGAGAAATGAACAGATATATGACCGCTGACTCTCTTTGAACCTCGTATTACTGCTTGCCGTCTGATGAAATTTTTATTTTACAGCAAACACTTAAGACGGGCGTTCTAAACTGCATTCTAATTGTAATCAACATAAATGACTAGGCTAAGATTCTTAACTTTGTAAACACACATTTATTTTAGCAGGTGTCAACAAAAATAACTAGAAAACATACCTCAAAGAAGTTGACAATAAATAAATGTCACAAAGTATTTTTATGAACTGATGTAGTTCCTGCTTAAAAAAATAACTATTTACTCACTCGTTCAGACTAAACTACAAGTATCCTTGACGTCGTTATGGATTACACAACAATCTTTTCAGAGTTTCTAAGGACTGGTGTACACTATAAATAGTTTAACACTGATGGACGTCGAGAGCTCAGAAATATGTTTTAAAAGTAAACTGTCCTGTTCAGAATTTTATAAATATCTTTCCAGACCAGAGGGAAAATTCGGCTGTCTCATGAAGCTGTTACTGGAGTTAAACTGCCCAATACCATTTATCTGAGAGGCGGATAGGCCTAAGAACTGGTCAGTGTGTTCTGGACAAGAAGTAGACCTCACAGATTGCATGGATAGTCTGTTAGGAGCAGTGTATATTTGGGGGCTGCTGGGAGAGTAGCTAGGCTGAGACAAGGCCAGATGTGGGGGGGAAGATGAGAAAGTATAAGCTAGACTGGAAGAAAGAGTGTTGGTGGATCTGTTCAGCACTGAACAGATTCCAGATGGGCTTACAGAATGAGCCGGAAAACATGATGGCTCTGACATACCAACAGAAAAATTAGAGGTCATTGCCCCCAGATCCCCGTTTAAGCCAGAAGACTGATGGGTAAGTTCACTTCCTGGAGACATCTGCAGGCTAGACTGCTGCTGGTTGATGAGGTTATCGATGCTGAACATCCTCTGCTGATTAATGATACTCCCAGAGTCTTGGTAATGGTGAAGCACTGCTAAATGATTGGTGCTGCTGGTAGTGGAGTGGAATTGATGGCTATATCCTGAAGTAATGCCTGGATACAGGTTGTTATGATAGGAAGGTCTCCCTGCAGGTGTTGGAGTGAAAGCACTGGAGTTCTGCATGTAACCTGGGTAGGTGGTAACATCAGTTCTCTTGAAGCGTTTCCGTCGCCTCAGGAAGCTCCCGTTGTCAAACATGTCTTCAGCTGCTGGGTCCAGTGTCCAGTAGTTCCCTTTCCCAGGGCGCCCTGGCTCTCTAGGGATTTTCACAAAGCAATCGTTGAGAGTAAGATTGTGTCGGATGGAGTTCTGCCATTTCTTAGAATTTTCCCTATAGAAAGGAAAACGTTCCATAATGAATTTGTAAATTCCCCCAAGAGTAAGCTTCCTCTCCTGAGAATTGGCAATTGCCATTGCAATAAGTGCGATGTAGCTGTAAGGAGGTTTCCCACGCTGAACAGGGCGCTTTCTCCTTCTGCCTCCAGTTGTATGGACATGAGTCTCAGGCTGTCCAGTGTTCTGAGTTTCTCTTTCCCCATCACCAGTAGGGATACAGACCCCTGTATGCTCTGACTTGATCAATACGATCCCCTTGCCACTAGAAAGAACGGGTGGATCTAAGGAGACATGTGGTGAGCTCCCAACCGGACTTGAAGCTTCTATGGGAGAGTGCTGAGTCTCTGCTGTCATGGTACACATACCTGAAAGGTAGCAAAAGTGACCCAGATTCATATACCTTTTTATTTTTCACGGTCTCTCTCTCTCTCTCTCTCTCTGTACCTTCTTGGCTGGAGCTGTTTTTCCTTCTCAGGTGCTGTTTAATCCAACCTTTATTTATATATCTGCGCTGAAGGAGCCTGGCGCCACCCTGTTCGCCCTTCTTTGTCAAAGGCCGTCATTAGAATACCCACCCATCCTATTCCCAGCAACGCAGCCAAGGATTAGACTTAGCAAAATTCTAGTCGTCTTTTCACAGAGTTAAACCCGGACCTGGAGAGCAAATCCTGCCTTTACCTTACACAAATCCCAAAGCTTTTTGGCTGTTTTAAGCCCTTACTCTTTCGCTAGGTGTTTGATTAGTGCAACGTTACAGGTTCAATTTATATTTGGTTGAGTGAGCTACAGATTTATGTTTCAGTCCAAAGACGGAAATTACTTCAGCAAAAGTAATTCAGACAAGTTTTGGCTACGACGATAAATAATTGTCTAGAAAGATAAATGAGGGCCAATTGTTGCTGTGAGTAGTTTTAAAAAAGCTAACAACTGAGTATTGTTTATCTGGAATGAAAATGTTGTAGGACTGTTTTCACAGCATAAAGTTCTACCTGAAATATTCCACAGATGCCACGCAAAGTAGTAAGTGGTGTCCTATTAGTAAATTAAAAAGAACACGTTGATATGACAGCTCACTGACAATAAAAGTTGACAGATACATATTTTAGCGTGCGATCGTGATGTACCTGTTAACAGGTGCCGACTTTATATCACTTTCCCCCCCGAGTTTATAATTTAGAAGCAAAAAGGCAAACATCTAAGTAGCTGCAAAGACTGCCCAATGCTGTTTCAGAAATGTTGACGCAATCAACTTTGAAATCGTATATTATTTCAAATTATTCATGAAACCCTCATACAGAAGTGGCCGTCACAAAACAAAAAATATTCAACAGTTACTTTAAAGTGAAAATAACTTCCTGGTGCGTTTTAAACACTCAGAATGTGAAACAGTACAGAAGTAAAGAACTCAAATACTTGTTTTAGAAAACACCTTGTATGATACAGTTAAAGCTCGCTGTGCCAGAAGCATCCCTATTAAGTAAAGAAACTAGATGCGCGCATCAGAAACGCGCTTTAAAGATAACCTACTTAACTGGCTGTTAAAATTACACATAAATCCGTTAGGAATATCAGGAATTACTATGAGGTCAGAAGCCAGACAGCTGTTAAAAGTTCCAGCATACTTTCGTTTGCTCATAGGTCACCTGCACGCAGACAGCTGGTTTAATATGTTTTAGAACAGTTACCTGCATTCTTACCTGACGTCTGCAAGAACAGTGCTGTCCTTCAACATGAGCTGAAAAATACAGCCAAAATCGGAATAAAATAATTTATTTTTCAACTCTTTTGTCTTAGTGACCTTTCTTATTTCTGTTCTCGCATACATTACGAAAATTAATTAAATTTAGAAACTATGGTTGTAAATAAACAGCGATGGCTAAAGTAACCGCATTCGCTAATATTGCAGATCTAATTATGAACCATGCATATTCTGCGTATCAAATCTATTTATATTTCCGAAGCGCAAGCATCCAGATTCTGTTATGAAACATTGCCTGTGCGATGGCCATGCACGGAGTTATCAGTATTCAGGCCTTCTACCGGGTAAAACAAAAGTCTGTGTTTATCTGTATGTTCAAGAATCTGTATTGTGGGTGATGACTGTAGTAATACTTGAATTTGGAATCAGCTAAGCATTATATTAAAAATAAATGAGAAGCATGACTTTTCTAAGTGTCCTTTAAAATTTCAACAACTGAAATTAACTATGCCACTATTTATTAGCTAGGTAAATTAATGATAAAGAGGAAGCCTTACTTCCACAGTGTCTTCTAAACAGCAGTCAGGGCCAAGTGTGTAGCCAGAGTACCCTATGTACCCAGCCCAATATATGGGAATATCTCTCAACTTCTTAAAACAAGAACTCTGGGCAAAGCCAAAAATAATGGCCCAAAAATAGGGACAACTTTTAAATATTATTCTTATAAACTTAAAGAGTAGCTAGAATAAAAGGCTTTGTGCTATCATGCATTTTCTGAATAATATGAAGTCTGAAACACAAATGTCTTAAATTATTTAGTGAATTCAGTCCTCACAGATTTGCCAGAAAACCACATTTTTACAAAGAACAGACTAAACATATGAGGCAAAAATCTGGACATTCTGCAAAAATCTGGATGGTTGAGAGGTCTGAGTCTGGTAATGTCTGCAGCATGATTGTGCATTTAACTTGCTCAGAGGTAATGATACATGCATTTTATTAGTGTGTAGGAGCAACATGTGAGCAGATATGTACATTTTGTAATGTGAAGTATGGTGGGAGAGAACCGTTTGTGAGTTGAGTATAGCCTTGTCTAGGGCTCACTTATCTGTCTCTCTCTGCCTTGGTTCCACATAGCCATATTTCATCGACAGCAAGCTGTCAAATGTTAACAGGATTACTCATCCTTCCAAGCTGTCTCTGTTGGCGTCCCACAACCATCAGTCCTAAGTCCTGTTTTATTTAATATCTTCATAAATAAACTTCATTCCACCACTCAACTTGCTATTGTAGTACAATATGCTGATGATTCATCCATGATCTGTTGAGCTGCTGCCTTACAAAAGCTACAATAAATCACCCAAGGTGCTTTCACCTCCATCAAATCTTGTCTCACAAATTCTCACCCAATCTTAAATCCCACAAAGACAAAACTAATGCTTTTCATCCCAAAACAATAACCTGAACAAAAAAATAAATAAACAAATGTCATATTATCTCATTAAATGCTACAAACATTGAATCAGTAGCCCCAACAAAATTCATTGGAATGTTAATTGATGAAACCTGACATTTGACCACCATATTCAGTTAGCAAACAAAAAAAAAATAAGCTTGGATTACTTTACAGAATCAAAAACATTTTTCATAGATACCATTAGGACAACCTTGGTGTTAACCTTCCTGCTGCCTTTTCTCCTTTATGCATCTCCACTTTTAATACACCTGAATGTCACCCTCAAAACTATACTGGATACTTGTTACAACAAAGCAGCCAAATTTGCCTCAAATATTCCTTAAAAAACACATCACTGATTGTCATTAAAAGATCTAACCTGGCTTGAACTTCCAAACTATCTAGCCTATAAAAACTTCTCACTGCCCATAACCTTATGCATGCACCAGATAAATGCCCTGCATTAAAATACCTTAAATGCTGTGCTTTTAGAAACCTACCCTATACTAAATCAAGCAATACTGAGGACTCATTCTACTCCCACTATGTCCCAAACTCCTTTCCAGCCCACTTAAGACTGACAGAGCATCTCACGCAATTCAAAACCCAGCTAAGCTTCACTTACAAGAATCTTAGCTTTATTCATGCTTCTCAACAGGTTACTTTACTTTCTCACCCTCACATATGTACTCTAGTGATAATGGGCAACAGTTCCTTCATAAAACCATCTATTCTGTACTTAGCTCATAAGCTGAAAATCTGTAACTTAAACCTCTACTAAATGTCTACTCTCTACCCAATGATCTTTACTTGTTCCTTAACATCATCTTAAAAGTCTTACAATAATTTTGGACATCTTCACATAGTACATCACTGTCCTGTGTTTTCCCACTATCCTTCTTGTATGCCAAAACTTTGTCCTCCAATCTCTGTCCTTGTCATGCTCACCTACTATTAACCTAAACAATTATGCAAGCCAGCATGTTATCCTTTATGAACATTTGGGTGGCATATCAAATTTATACCTCACGTTATTCCCTGTCTTATTAGCTGTAAACTGTATCAGGCACCATATCAAACTTATACCTCACATTATCCCCTGTCTTATTAGCTGTAAACCATATAAAGCACCATATCAAATTTATACCTCACGTTATTCCCTGTCTTATTAGCTGTAAACTGTATCAGGCACCATATCAAATGTATACCTCATGTTATTCCCTGTCTTATTAGCTGTAAACTGTATCAGGCACAATATCAAATTTATACCTCACATTATCCCGTCTTATTAGCTGTAAACCGTATCAGGCACCATATCAAATTTATACCTCATGTTATTCCCTGTCTTATTAGCTGTAAACTGTATCAGGCACCATATCAAATTTATACCTTATGTTATTCCCTGTCTTATTAGCTGTAAACCATATCAGGTGCCATATCAAATTTATACCTCATGTTATTCCCTGTCTTATTAGCTGTAAACTGTATCATGCTTACACTGAAAACAAATGTAACCACGGAAACTGTACATCAAATCAAAATTTTACTTTTGCAAAAACATACTTATTGACACATTTGTTTATGTCATGAAACATCATGCGCACAACTGTATGTTCAAAATATTGTATTTACTTCTTGTATATAATCCTGATTAGCTTGTTCCAGAAAATGTTTCTTAGTATATCATACAGATCATCGAATACCTTCTGTATGTTACATAATATGTATATGCTATACGTTTATTCTTGCTGTTCTTTGAGATTTATATACTCTGCATTTGATTAGCCTGGTGTATTTCTGTAAACAGAAAATGTTTAAAATCAAAACTGTAATCGTATTATTAAAGGAGCTTTTCATCCTGGGCCTCTACTGAAATTGGGCTCTGCCCAGTCAGACTTTCTTGGTCAATAAAAAAATATAAATCAATAAACTGGAAAATTCCGACTACACCAGTAGCTATCTCTAAGCAGTCTATTTCTTTACTCATTGCAAATGAAAATAGATTTTTTTTTTAATGACAAGCTCTTGTTTATTTAGTAATTTCTAAATTTATTTAACTCTTACATGTGAGCCTGAGCTGGGCCACAATGACTCATTTTAGTCATGACCTAGTTAGAAAACAAGAAATAAAGCAATTTAGGCAGCAGAAATAAAACAGATAAAATGATAAAAAATATTCAAAGTGTTTAAAACAGACAAGGTTGGAAAAAGTAGACCGGAAATTGTAGAGAGGAACAAAAAGAGCGTGAGGAAGAAGATACAACCCTTCTTTTGGGATTCGTATGTCTGCATTTGACATAAGCCACATACAGCCATCAATGCCTTTTCAGCAGACAGAGATCCCCTACCATGCACTTTTTGGGTCATGCCAGATGCAAAGTATTTTAGCCCTTTCAATCTGATGAGTACTGTATGAAAAGAAATGGAGGCAGTCATAAAATATAACTTAAGCAAACTTACACAGGAATCTTCTTCTGTAATATATGGAACATTATGTGATTGTTAAGGGGAACTTTGCCTTTTGCCTCTCATGATATTCTTTGAAAAGTGTTAGTAAGACTTAATGAAGGGTTGACAGTATATGCTGCTTATGTTGGTCTTGTTAAGGCATTTCACAGAAATGAGAAACTGACAAATTCAATGTCAGTCCAGATATAATTCAAGGGTCAAAACACATACTAAGGCAGGGGACATGACTAGTCAGGGTGGGAGGATTATTTGTCTAGCCTGATTGCCAATGATGGCTGCCGGTGATATCCTACAGGAACCATATACACTGATAACTGCAAAGTGGGAAAACATAATTATGTCGCTAAAATATGTCAAAGATCTTTCAGATGGTTTATAAAAATGTTTACTTGGGTACAGAAGTAATGATGCTATTTTTAATCCCAATAACTTTAAAATCATGAAACTTGGCAAAAGGATATTAATTATCAGTACAAATTCAATGGTCAGGTTATTAAAATGTAATTAAACTTCATTAAAACTTCATTAAAATGAAACCGGTGTGCATCTAATGGAGTCAGACAAACATACTCATTAATGCTCCTAATTCTATAGAGCGTGTCTAGTTTCTTCAAGGAAATCCTGTACCGTTATACCACATTAATCCAGCCTATAATTGTATATAATGCTGTATTCTGTAGCTCTCAAGCAAACCTTCTAAAACAGTTTGAAAAGGTATGATTCCTTACTAGAAAATTCATGACTAGAAAAGATGAATTATTCAGGAACGTGACAGAAATTGTCATTATATTTGTTTTTTATATGATAGTTATAGATAGCCTCTTTCTGGTCAATGAAAAATCTCTGTTCCAGTTTGTGTCTGGAGCATACCACTAGGGGAACTACCATCAAACTGATGACTCTAATACTAAAATAAATATCAGTGATAGGAAATACATTGATGTAATCCTTGCACAGTGCCTTCCTCATGGTAATTACACTTTTTCATAAACACTAGGTCCTAAGTCTGACTGGTGGAAGTATGAACCTATGAGCCTGTTGCAGTTCCAGACCGTGGACATTATAAGACAGTGTGCCTGTATGGGAGAGCAAACTTGCATATTTCTCATTATATAGACTATATCAAAAGATATAATTGTATCAGCTTAGAAAGGGAAGGAAAGGAAAACACACACACACACACACACACACACACACACACACACACACACACACACACACACACACACACACACACACACACACACACACATCTCTCTCTCTCTGTATATATATATATATATATATATATATATATATATATATATGTATAGATATATAAAATCTATCTATAATTTATATATATATATATATATATATATATATATATATGTATGTATATATATATATATATATATATATATATATATATATATATACACCTATCTCTCTCTCTCTCTCTCTCTCTCTATATATATATATATATATATATATATATGTATATGGATCTAGGACTTTTGATCGAAACATCAAAAGTCCGAATCCATAATTACCGAACATGCTTTACCGAAAGCGCTTTCACCAAAAAAGAGCTTTTGTTAAAGTATGTTTAAAAAAAAAAAGCATTAAACCTACTGCTATGCAGGGGGGGCAAGCTCCCCTGCACCCCTCACTCTCCTTACTTTAATATTCTCACTCTGAGGTCACACTACAGTTGGGAAAAGTGAATTTTCCCTTATCCGCACCGTAGTACGACCAGCACAACAAGCATATTTATCCGAACGTGCTGCTTCGGTGAACAGCACTTTCAGTTAAGTATGCTCGGTGATTTCTGTTTCAGTGGAAAGTGCAGTCGGGGATCTGTACAGATTCCATATATATAATATATATATATATATATAGAGAGAGAGAGAGAGAGAGAGAGACGCACACACACACACACACACACACACACACACACACACACACACACACACACACACACACACACACACACACACACACACACACACACACACACACACACACACACACACACAAATGCATACATATACATATATAAGTGTATATATGGGTCTACCTGAAAACACCGACATGCAAAAACACTGGTAACGAAATCACAGACACCACAAAACCGAAAGCTCAAAAACACAAAACTTCACATGCCCGACAAACCACAATCCCGACAGTCAACAAACAAAACAAATCCCCTGTCCAAAAAGCACACACACAACACAAGCACACCAAAAACCTTACAAACCTACACTAAACCTTACAAACACAACTATCTATCCACTAACCTTAACCCAAACCCTAACCCTAAGGTCCGTCACTATCGCACACTCACCTAACCCGCGCCCTAACCCTAACTCACTTAACCCGCCCCAACCCTAAAGTCTGTTACTATCGCACACTCACCTGACCCACGCCCTAACTCTAACTCACTTAATCCGCCCCTAACCCTAAAGTCCGTCACTATTGCACACTTACCTTACTCGCACCCTAACCCTAAAGTCCATCACTATTGCACACTTACCTTACCCACACCCTAACCCTGCCGTCCATCACTACTGCATACTTGCACACTAGTGCATGCTTGACATGTTGGTGTTGTCAGTGTTGGGATTTTCAACTGTCGGTCATCTCCGTTGTCAATCTTCCGGTGTCGGTGTTCTCGTCGTCGGCGTTTCCAGCTTTCGGGGTTATCAGGTAGACCCGTATATATATATATATATATATATATATATATATATATTTATTATTTTATTTTACATTTGTTTACTGGGATAGTTCGACTGGATACATATCCATTTTCAGCGGAGGACCGGGGAGAAAGGCTTCACAAAGACAAACTTACATAAATTTCACAGAAGTTAGCAAACAATTATAAAAACAAAGTGATTATATACAATGGGTTAGCAGTGTTCCCTAGTAGGGACTCACAATTGTCATGTCATAACTATATATATATATATATATATATATATATATATATATATATATATAGAAACCACTCCATATAATTGAACAGTCATAATCTTGAATGTGTTTAACACTGGCAGAAGTGACTGAAACTCATTTGCTCACTTCTACCAGTGATAATGCCTTGTGAGAATGGGGATTTGGGAATTTGCCCTTTCCCCACTGTATCCTGATCTCGGAGTTAGTATATATAATTAGCAGGCGGTGTGGGAGGTGGAGAGGAGTTTTCCCCCCTGCAAAATCACAAGTGTTTTGTGTTTTATCTTTCAGTCTTTAGAGATTAATCATTAGCTGTTTGAGATTTGTTTATTTTGAGGTTTAGAAGTACCTCCACACACACACACACACACACACATATATATATATATATATATATATATGTGTGTGTGTGTGTGTGTGTGTGTGTGTGTGTGTGTATGCAGTAAGACGTGAGAAAATGTATGTAATAAATGTCCAGGAACGTTGTAAGGCATGAGTCTGAATGGTGGAGAACTTCCCTTCCTTACTCAGAGAGAAGATTGCTGGTAAGAAGTAACGCAAAAGGATCTGCAACTGTCATTCTGTTAGAAGTGTAAATTTTGGTTGCTTTGGCTGGAAAGGAACAACAAATATATTTCTAAATATATTTAGAAGTACATTTGGAATCGGAGAAGCAGTAGGGAAGGCTTGAAGTACTTTTGAGTCGTTGATTCAGGAAGTAAAGCATGCAAAGGTCCCTAGTTCCATGAAACTAAAAATGTTTTTGTATGCTGTGTTAAGAAGTGAAGCAATCTTGATACTAGAAACAGATCAGGTGTAAAATAAAAAAAATCTTTGGCTAGGTAGCCCAGACTATTTTATATGTCTGGAAACCTGTCCCTGTTCAGAGCCTGCATTTGACAGACTGTTATCTTTTTTATATAGACTGCTTGTTATTTTGTACTTAGGACTTTGAATAAGTTGTTTGCAGTGCTATATGATACTGAATTGTGTGTCCCTGATGTATTATTGCTAATTTGCACAATTTATAAGTGTTTTGCTCTGTGTTTGTTAATGTATCACATTACGGTGATTACTATCATTAAGATGCTTGGCTGAAGAAGTGTTTGAAAAAGGCCTCAAGTGTTAAGACGCTATGTAACTTCTCTTTCATATTTAAGTGCTTTGCCTTTTGAACTGGAGACCAAACCCATGTACCTAAAGGTAGTAAAATTGGTTACAAGAGTGTAACTGGAGATATCTGCAGTTAACATCTGGTTTGGGAGAGGTAGGGAAAAAAGAGAAACCTCAGTTAGAGCTAAGAGCTGTATCTACTAGTGTAGTTACTTTCTAAGGAGGGCTGAACTCAAATGATTCTTCTGGGTCTGCAGGTTTCTCACAGACTATTGCATTTCTTATTATATGTTGTTTTGTCAAAGAAACCATTAAAATATTGGAGAACACGAACCCAACATTTATGAATATTTTGTCCATAAAATGAGTCTGTTTCATGATAAAACTTAACATTTCTGTCATTATTTGAATCATATCCTGAGGAAGAGAGATTATGCACACATTTATATCCAAGATTACTCACAGTAGCTTCTATATTTGTGAGGGAACTAAGACCAACTTCTGAATATTCTGTTGTGTGCCTAGGTTCTTGAAACATGGAAGATTGTCTTCCTGTACACAATCTAAAGTTTCTAGGGACTTTCCTTGAATTGCAGTTGTATGGTTAAGGATAAATCTGAATTCCATGAAGTCTAAGCAGTGTAAACAGTGGAGATAATGCACAAGAAAGGCAAAAAAGGCAAGGCATTAAACTGAAAGTGGAGATTGCCATTGCCCACACCCAGCTTCTGAAGTTTCCTATAGTACTTTAAGATTAGCACATAGAAGAAGACATCCCATATGTCCAGAGTCACTAAAAAGGCATCTTGGCACAAGAGTGGTAAGAGGGACTATAGAGTCATTTCTGTTAATTTTGTTATTGCTTAATGGTTATAAATTTGTAGTTCAAGCTCCCTAATTTCTCTCAGGAATAACTTTAAATCTGAGATTATGAAAAAACACCTTGATTTCCAAGATCATATTATTATCTTCTTCCCAAGAATCATAATTAGATTCAGTACATTTTGTTCCCCATGAGACATTTAGATGGTGTGATCATAACCATTAAGAAAGAAAGAGAGTGATAGACTGTTGCAATCTGACCTGATGCAATCTGGCTATAACGTATTCAGAAAGTTTTTGTAACTACATTCAGATTAGATGGTTCCAGGCAGTCCCAGGAGATATATTTAGCTACATCATCTACATCTGACCAGTTGGCATAATGGTTAAGGTCTTTACCTCCTATGAACAAGGTACAAGGTTTGATCCTGACCTCCATCCAATTCCTGTTGGAGTTTGCATGTTCTCCCTGGGTCTCTTTGGGTTTATTTCCACCTCTGAAAAACATGCTAAGTGTTCCCATCTCAAACTCACCAATGAATGGAGCTGTGGGCAGCAGAACAGACTCTATATGGTGCCCTATAGGGGGAAGAGATGTATACACCAACTGCTTTGGGCATCTACTGTGGTGTGCAGTATCCTCATGATAGGAGAATACAGATCACAGACTGAGCACTATGAAAAGGACTAGACAGTCAGTGTAAAATATGGCCCTAGGTGATTCTGTCATGTTGACTAATATTGCCAAATGTGCATGGGTATTTGCCGATGATAAGTGGACTGAGGACCTGGCCTACTCCAACACATACCAGGGGGCCCATGCTAATGGTGGGAGGGGTGTATGTGCCCCTATTGGCCAGTGTGTGCCCACCATAAAGACCAGCAGCCCTGGGTCAATAAACCACTGGCCTCCCAATGTCCAGTTGTTCAGCCTTGGATAGCTCTGTTGAGTGAAAGCTGGATGTAAAACCAATTTACCTGCCAAACATGAACAAAGAATTGTACACTCAATGTATGTTCACTGACAGGACGCAGCTTGGAAATGGATAGTACAGAGGAGGCTGGACATCTTATGTATCCAAGAGACAAGATGGAAGGGCAATGCAGCAAAGACAGTTGGCTTGGGATCTAGAGTGTACTACTCAGGAGGAAGACAGGCTAGAAATTGTGTGGGAAATGTGGTGAGAGAGAGTCTTCAGAAGGCAGTGAGAGATATTATCAGAATTCGTGACACACACTCATGGCAGTCAGACTACAGACTCATGACTGGGTTGTTTTCGTTATCTCAGCCTATGCCAAACAGCAGGGTTGTGATAGCGAGGAAAATAGTGCATTCAGACAGCAGTTGCAGGACCTACTAGGTAAAGCAGTTCAACACAAATTGGTGTTGATAATGGGTGATGGAATGCACATAGGACAGACAGAAAAGGATATGAGGACTGCTAGGGTCCACATGAGTGGAACAACAGGAATAAAGAAGGAGAGGTCATTCTAGAATTATGTCTGGTAAATGGTTTGGTAGTAGCCAACACATGGTTCAAAAAGAGAGACTGTCACAAGATCAAATACAAGAGTGGCCAACACACAACTCAAGTAAACTTCCTCCTAGTAAGGAAAGGGCATTGGCATAGAATCAGTGATTGCAAAGTCATCCTCAGTAAAAAAGTCAACCCACAGCATAAACCACTGGTTATCACAGCTAGCTGCAAGAAGGGTCTAAGGTCAAAAGATACCAGGCTGAAGACCTGGAAGTTGACTGGAGAGAAAGTACAGCAGTTAAAGGAATTACTCAGGGCTCTAGCACCCCAGGAAGAGGAGGAAATAGGTGGAGTTGAAGTAGAATGTCAGTGCCTCAAAACAGCATGTGTGAGGACTACAGAACAGATATGTTATTGAGCCAGGTATGGAAATAAGGTAGATAAAGAAAGCTGGTGAAGGAATGCAGAAGTTCAGGAAGTCATCAAAAGAAGAGTGCAGGAGGTAGAAAATTAAAAACAGACTCTGAAGGAATACTGGTTGGCTAAAAAAGAAGCTAAGAAAGGAGTTTCAATAGAAAAGAACAGGGCATCGGAGGCACTTTACAAGTTTCTGGAAAGTGACTCAGTATGTGGCACAGAGAAAGTATATGAAGTTGCAAGACAAAGACAGGAAGATAAAGAAGATAGTTAAACACCCTTCATAAGGGATGCCAACAACACTCACCTGTCCACAGAACATTAAAGGCAGATGGAAGGAGTACTTCTAGCAGCTTATGAATGAAGAAAACCCCACAGAAGCTGCACTGCCTCAGACACAACCAGCGATGAGAGAATAAGAGGAGCCCACCCTCAAAGAAGTAAGAATAGCACTAAGGAAAATGAAGTCAGGGAAAGCAAAAGGCTCAGATGAGGTCACATCAGATACAATAAAGATGCTGGGTGAGATAGGGGACAAATGGCTACTGAGGGTACCCATAGCAGTGTGAAGAGAGAGAGATATATCCCAGATGACTGGAGAATAAGCATACTTGTGCAGTGTACAAGAACAAAGGGGTCATCCACAACTGTGGGCAGGACAGAGGTATCAAACTCCTGTCACACTACATGAAAGTTCTGGAGAGGGTGATTGACAAACAGATATGCAGAGTAGTAGAAAGTAAGCAGGGAGATGAGCAGCTCATATTCAGATCAGGATGCAAAATGACTGACCTGATGTTTGCAATGAGACAGATAGTTGCAAAGAAGCTAGAGATGAGGAAAGAGTCCAACTGGGCATTCCTAGACTTGGAGAAAGTATATGACAAGGTCCCAAGAAAGCTGATTTTGGCAGTGCTGTGGTGGTTCAATGTCCCAGAAACATTGGTAGAATTAGTGCAGGCTATGTACAAGGACCCATTGACTCCAGTACACACAGTGCTTGGTCTCACAGAGGAGTTCCCAGTGGGATTGGGTGTGCACCAGAGTTCAGCTCTGAGCCCAATACTGTTCATACTAGTGATGGACTACATTAGCAAAAAAGTCACAGGGGACAGATCAACAAAGTTGCTTTATGCAGACAATGAGGCATTACAGGCAGATTCTGAGCAAGAACTTCAGCAAATGGTAGGGGAATGGAATGCAAAAGTAAAGGAACATGGTTTGAAACTAAGTAACTAAGTACAGATAAGACAGTTGTAATGGCAGCAAGTTGGAGAAATCAGGAGAGGCTGAGAGTTGAGACAGAAGGGAATATAGCTGAACAGGTTAACAGCTTCAAGTATCTAGGAGGGATGGTTGAGGAGCAGGGAAATCTGAAGGAAGAGGTCAAAGCTAGAATAGGAGGGACTGCAGCCAACTGGCATAGCGTGTCAGGTTTCAGTGTATAACAGAAAAATAATAACCAAACAAAAACGGTGCTCCAATACTACGAACCAAAAAGTCCAAAATGAGAAACGGAAAATGTAAACCACTTCTGGCCAAAGTTTATTCAAAACATGCTCCACGCAAAAATATATAGTGTCTCACAATATACACTCTATGTGAAAACATAAAACATAAACGCTATTGAACACACGCAATATACATAGAGTGTATATTGTGAGACACTATATATTTTTGCGTGGAGCGTGTTTTGAATAAACTTTGGCCAGAAGTGGTTTACATTTTCCGTTTCTCATTTTGGACTTTTTGGTATAACAGAAAAATGCCAAAGAAGCTGAGAAGTAAGGTGTACAAAACAATGGTGCAACAAGCACTACTGTATGGTACAGAAACCTGGGCAGTAAAAGCAGATCAGATGGGAAAGTTAGAGGTGATTGAAATGAAGTGCCTGAGAAGGGTGGTAGAATGTACACTGTGGGGCAAACAAAAAGATAAAAGCAGAAGCCAAAGTAGCTCCAGTTGCAGAAAAGATCAAAGAGAACATATTACAGTGGTTCAGGCACATGTGCAGAAAAAGCAGAAAACAATATGGTGAAGAAGATGTGGGACAGACAGGAAGAAGATAAGAGGAAACAAAGGCATCCAGCAAAGTGGTGGATGGATTGTGTGACAGAATATCTGTGACAGTCAGGCATAAGTGTCAAAGAAGGCAGGAGTGTGTCACTGAATTGAGAGAGATGGCTACAGTTAACGTGACATCCAACCCCATGTAGAAAATGGGAAAAAGGGGGCTGATGATGATGATGATGATGATGACCCTGCCACCAATTTATCAGTGTTACATCTTCAACAAAGTGATGATACCTTATGGAACAAAATTCCAAATTGATGTGGCATGTAAAATTATTTAACAAGACATTGCCAAACAAATAATCTAAATCAATGTGATTTGCACTGTAACCATTTGCCACAGATTTAGGAGACTAAAGAATTTAACATTTTGGCTTTTGACATAAACAAAGGAAAGAATCACTGGCAGAGGGGCAATGGGAGCTCCTGAGGAACATAAAGTATAAGATGTAACCCTTAATGGCTAGCCTCCTTTTCTGAAGGTATAAGTGTAATGTGAACAACAAAGTAAAAAGGATACATGCTTGGCTGCTTCTCTTTTGCAATTTTGTCCATTGAAAAAAATCGGATCTGTTTTTACTTATAGAGTCAGCATGTAAAGCCTTACTTAGGGAGATTATGTTTGCGAGGAACCACATTTTGTCAAGAACTACAAACAAGAAAGACCATCTAACACTGTCGACTGCTTTTTCCTGCATTAAGCCTAGACAAAAGTAGTCCCCTGTCATAGCTGAATGCATGATCTAGGACTAGTGATGTTTTAATCAGGTTATCAAATGTGGTGTGATGAGACAAACCAGTCTGATCGGTGTGTACGAGGACAGGGAGTGGTGGAGCAATCTTGTTAGTTAGTAGTACTGTACACAGTTTGAAATCATGTTTAGAATCAAAATGGGATTATATAAATTTGCCAGCAAGGTGTCCTTGCCTGCTTTGGGTATAGCAACAACCATGGCTTCCTTCTAAGAGATGGGAATATTGTTAGCTAATAAACAATAGTGTTTTATGAAACTGTGTCCAAAAACCCGGTAGACTTCCACTGGGAGACCATCTTGGCCTGATCATAGCAGTTTTACTCAAGGCTTAAACTATCTTGGCCTGATCACAACAGTCTTGCTTAAGGCCTAAGCTATTTCCTCTGTAGAAAAATAAAGAATAAGTGTAGCAGTCTAACCAGGTGACAGTTAGGGACTTCTAAAGTATTAAGAGATTGGGGAATGGCCCAGGTGGGTGGGGTACCATGAGTATCCTCTGTGTATAAATGGTTGAAGTAATTCCCAAAGGCTTGTAGGATGTTAATGGAGAAAAGGTGACTTCACCCATCTGTAACAATCCTGCAATTAGTTATTTCAGTCAGCAGGTGGCAGAGTTCCAAAGCAAGGAACCTTTGCTTCAATGGAATGAAGTTCAAAGACTTAACCTTAAAGAGACACTTGGCAAATTCATCCTGATATTGTAAGTAGATAGCCAAAGCCTTCCTAGCAGAATTTCTACGTTCAATAGTACTTAATTCCAGTCT
>NC_056744.1:1085917015-1086002870 GCF_019279795.1 Protopterus annectens | reverse complement strand
TATATTTTGCTGTTCCACATACAAATTTACTGTTTTATGCTACCATCTTGATATATATCTGGGAAATGTTTGTCCTGAGATATCAGGACATTTGACATTTGTTCTGTTTATTTACAGGACACGGCTGGCCAGAGAGGGCATATCCCTCTCAGGGTGGAACAGGTGTTTACCTTGGAACATATGCATCAAATTTTCAGGGATTACAATGTTTCAGTAACGATATGTTGCCTAATATACCATAATGTCATATTTATTACCCCATTTTGCTGCGTAACTCACATTATGTGCTCTCTGCGATTGCATATTCTTCACGTCACCCGTCAAACGCGGATCACATGATCTGTTGCTTCAATAATCTCCCATATCCTCTACACGACTGCTACGTACCCTTCTGTCATAACACGTGTGTCTCCTTCCCTGTATCCACTGTAGTGTCTACAATCACTATTTACTCTGCTGTGTGTTCCCCTGACCTATGTTCAGATTTAACAGTATGTGGGTAGGTCTTCGACCCGATATCACTACTGTTAACAGAAACACAATGTAGTCTGGTCCCTGATCTACAATAGACACAAAAGGCAGACACTCCTTACCTGGGCCTCCTGTTTAAGGCTGCACGTTTTCTTCTTGGGATCCAGTTTTCCGCTTTTCAGCCACAGATCAGACAGTAAACAGCCTCTTTACACACAACAATTCAGTCGGAGGTCTTTTCATTCAAGAAGAACCATTTATGCATATTCTCCAGCGTACATGTCTAACCAGCCATGCACTCTGACCTGTAGCTTACCAAGGGAATTCCGGATTACAAGGATCACAATGTGAAATAAGTTGTTACAACCAGACTGTAGTTATCAGTAGGCTTTTCTAAGTGACAGCCGATAACACAGGAGGCTCGGGTTCGGAACGTTTTAGTAGTGTACACAGGCAGGCTAAATAATATACAGTCCAAGTATGAGAGTTTTGTCTGACTCTATACAGTAAGCAGTTTCTTTATATTGTGTTTACAATCAGCTTTTGCCCACCTTACTGACGTGCTCGGTCACAGGGCATTTCCATCACTATGGTCCGCAATTGTCTATACATACGTGGGTGCTGGGGTCGTGCTTTTAAATTGTTTTCACATGGGAATAACACAGCCTTGCAAGGCACCTTGTACATTACAGTATCCTTTTGTGATTGTAGCTGTTTCAAGGACCCTAGACTGTTACGATACAGTGGACAGTTAATTTCTTAATACGTTGCTTTGTCTCTGTGGTAGGGAGTTGTACTGCTATCTTCGATTGAGCTCACAAGGCCATCCTCCTCTGGGGAAGGAGTGCTGTTATGCATGTACATACATTTATTGTTCTGTAACCCAGCAAATAAATAATGATGACAGACATGAGCCTGCTGTACTGCTTACTGCCAGGTTCAGAATTCCATCACAGTACAGCTTAGCTTCACCAATTACATGCAGGCTTAGTTCTACTGCCATATTGTATGGTACAATTCAATACATTATATAGTATTTCGAGTGTAAACTGGAACTTCATATGTGTTTCTATATATTTCTGAACAACATCCATCCGCCATATGCATGTTGTTCCGTCCTTTACCTTGACCGTGTGTATTTGTCCATCCAGCCACGCTAATCTCCACATGTGATGTCCCAGTTTCCCCTTCTTTGCCTGTAGCACCCTGTTAGGACGTCCTGTGTGGTAGGCACCTGTTCCGCTATATGTGATCGACTTCACTGCAAAGATAATCATTGATGCGGTGGTCCAACGACCCGACTTGTCCACATGTGTACAGTTATGTGCACCGTGTCGTATGCAAACCTAGATGGTTTGGACGGGTACATACTACATGCCGGATGTACACATTCTGCTGACACATTCACATGCAGCCATTTACATATCTGTACCTGCGGTGGGTTGGTGACATGTGGGTGCGTATTTGCCAGCGTGGCATTGCCTAACACAAACATCTTACCACAGTTCAGGTATGCACATTGTGTGTGGTTGTATAGCTGCACACGGATGCTAGCAGGTTTGGGTGCAGGGGTATACATGGGTGTGACTGACATGTACAATGAGGCTATTGTGTAGTGCATCCAAATGCATGGGTTCTGCTTCTGGATATTACACTTCATCATACACCATCCAGTGTATGCAACAGAGACGTTGCTGGGTCTGGGATATTTTGCTATGCACATGTTTGCCTGTGTTTGAGGTATCTTGCTTCCTTACTGTTGTTATGTCAGCACAGCTACCCGGCTATGTACTGTCACTACTGCTTGTGACCATTATGGTTGGCACCTTTTCCAATGCCCATGGTGGGGCATGTTATGTGGACACTTCGGAATTTGCAGGACTACACATACCCAGGGCTAGTGCAGTTGACAGAACTTCACTTGTTTGCCATACTATGAGCTTATTCTGTAGGCGTTTGGGTTCCTTATTTATTTTCTTATGCCATGTCTGTGTTCCATATCGTAATGTTATATGTTTTATGCTACTATTTACATGTATATTGCGGGAATATGTGGCAGGATCGGAGGTCATTTTCCATTTTACGATTGTTGCAGGGACACGACTGTCCAATCAGGGACTGTCCATGGCACATTGGGACAGCAGGTAACCCTGGTGACCATGCCCATGTCGCTACTGGGGTTTCCACCTTTTCCATTTTCCGATCTGGGATATTTCCGGGACTCACATCTGACTTTACAGGCCGACACATACAAACGGTCACTATATAGCATAGAAATTCACTTGTTTGCCTAAATAATATGCTTATTATTGTGGCAATTTCCTTCTTATTCTGTTTATTGTGTCATTTAGGTATTTCTGTTACAGAAATAACCAATTCATGCTACCATTACATTAAATACGGATATCATTGTGTCCTACAATCGTAGCACATCAGCCATTTCTAATACGTTTTTGGGACACAACTGTCCATGGAGAGACTGCCCCAACCAAAGTGGGACAGGTGGTGACCTTAGTCGCTGCTCCTATGTCGGTGCGGCGCTGACATGCGGCTGTACACCTTCTCTGAGTGTAAACACTGACAGTGCATTGCGGGACGAACGCGGTCTTATGCGTATCCTTTGCTCCTTGGGCGGGTACACTTATGCCTTCGTGGCTTCTATTTGTTTCTCCTTTAATTTGGGACGGGGACTATGTTGCATACTGTACGTGCATTTCATTCTGCACAGGACCTGGCTGCTGCCATTACTATTGTGGGCGGACCGTGGCTGTCAGCACATTAGGTTGCTCACCTCATGCCGGCTTAGACACGCCTCCAGACGCATCCTACCTGGGCTCGCTCACGTACACTACGCACGTGTCTGTGATTCCGGTGCACTCTCATTAATATGTATATGGCGCTACTGCGCCGGATATTCCATGCACCGCCGGCGCAGGCCTTACGCCGGCCTTGCGCCGAGCTTCATGAATCCCGGGGTATATTTTTTTCTGATAAACTTTACCCCTATTCTCTCTTCCTCACCTCAATCTTCCACAAAATAAAAACACTGTTTATTATCAGATGTTAAATACTTTGTATATTTTAACTTGTTGATAAATGCCAAATGTTAACTGTGATCCTACTTTCTGTATATTTGTTAATATTTAAAATTGTATTTAGAAATTTGTTCACATTGAGTACACCTTATGATTTCTGTTATTTCACTGTGCATATATATTTTCTCTTGTCATGTTTTATTTTAGCTTGTGTTTTTTTGAGCTTTTCTCATTGGGTCTATGCTGAAATGGGGCTTTTTGCCCAGTCAGACTAACCCAGTTAACAAATGTCAAATAAATAAATAAATAAATAAATAAAATTTGATTACTCCTTCCTACATTAGCCTGACACATTTCTAAATTTAAAAGATTTTAGTGGACTTTGGGACTTGTCTCTGGCATATTTTTCCTTGGATTTTAACAACAAAGCAAGTTTAGAATTTTATTTTAATGGGATTAGAGTGTGACTCAGACTGTAAAGAGCCAAAAATCTTCTGCAGATCTTGCACCAGCAGCTCACCTTTTATAAGAAAGGGATTCTCGCTCCAGGGTCTAGAAATGTGGTGATAGTCAAGCTACAATCAAAATAAGATGGGGGGAATGGTCTACAATGAAGGTCATGTCTCAATATACCCACAATGGGGGAATGGTCCAAAATGAACATAGAGTATGCCTGCATATAGTGGAATGTGTATACATGCTGTAAGTAGAAAATGTTTTATATGTTATGGAATATGATTTGTACCTTGAGGAGAAGCAGGTAGATCTTTACGAGGAATAATTTAACCACTGGTAAAACTTTGTTAAAATGCTTGAAGATGATACTACCTCAGGACAGCCATACATAAAATCACTGCAGTAAATAAGTACATTGCTGTCACAGGCATTTAGAAAAAGAACCTAAAAGAGCAAATCCTTATATACTACTAAAGATATCTGTATTTAAATTTTGATATATAATTATGCTAATATATATATAGTAATAAGTGTGTAGGACCATTATTAAGTGGATAGGTGTTGAGAGAGGGTTCTCCTAGGTGCTCATTAGAAGTTGACAAAACAGAGTCAGATACTGCATTCTTTGCAGTGACAGACATTGCACACTGTTGCTCCATTAATCTCTTCCTAATTGGGGGGGGGGGGTTCTGGGAAAGATGCAGCTAAGGGATTCATGATCAGTCCTACAGGTCTTTTACCAGTTCTCTCCACCTCAGCATATTAAGTCCATTGATTGTTCTGCTAGTCAAGCCCTGGATTATAGGTTCAGCTTCCTCTATGGGATGGGTGTAAGAATAACTGAACCCCCAGGGCAGTAAACCTTGAACTTTTCAGGATATTGACTACATTTCCATCCCTTCTCCATGGCTAGTTGCATGATCAGGTGGAGTGCCATTCAACACTTCCTAGTGTCAGAAGAAAAATAATGATCACAGAAAATGTTGTTACAGTTGATTAAGATGAGAAAGAGCCTTTTATAAATACCGTAGGTGGTAAATACTTTGGACAGGGAGACTGATCTTGTAAAACCTGAGGCAGTGTATAATTCCTGCCCAGAGTGATAACCTCCTTAGGAAGACCAGTCCATTCAGATACTTTATGTAGCATGAAAGTAAGGCAATCCTTGCCCTCCAGAACTTTAGGAATCCCATTTAAATGGATATTCATGCGGCAGGCACAGTCTTTTTGATCTACTTGTCTAGCCTCTACCACAATTATCATTGTCTCAGTATCATCCAACCAATAGCCAGTGGATTGTCCATCTCAGATATGTTGTCAGAGTGGGGCAAGTGGATTTGCTCCACTTCATGCAGTCATCTCTTGGTCCTCTGCATATTAGCAATTAAGAAAAACTGATTATGCAAATAATACAATTGTAAATATATGTGTGTAAAATGGACCCTAACATTCCTTCACTGGAGAGTGAAGTACTGAATTCAGTGTTGAAAACAAAGGACATCTTATGGAAATGTATAATGCAAGGAATAAACAGACTCTCCTGAATAAAGTAATAATTCAAGTAAGGGGTAAATAGTGTTTCCTTTAGTTTTAGATGTAAAATATTGGAGCTAAGCATTTAATGAACACACTGCACTTGGTAGAAAAGTCAAACATCAAAGCAGAATTCCTCACCCTTAACCTTAGAAACTTGTGAGATTAAAACTAAGGATATGAAGCTGTGCATCCTGCATGTTCAGATTCACTAGGAAAGCATCTTGTTGCATGACTCCTAAAGGATTCACTGGGTTAGTGTGTTGCATTTTTGTGTTTTTATAAACTTGCTCACACTTGTTAGGTCCTGGATGGGTCTGCACTGATTCTCTTTCACTGGTACCAGAACAATCTTGAATGTTATAATGTCCTGTTTTTTTTTTTTTTTACTTTTAGAACTACTTCTGTGTCTAGAACTTTTTTTCCATGTTTAGAAAGAACTTTTTTTTTCCAGAATAAGGATTACCAGAGCAATATGATGTTTTGCTGTAGAAAGAATATAACCTGGAACACGATTGCCTCAAAGCATTTTGGAGAGACTCGTGCTGCACTGCTTTGAAGTTTTCTGCTCCCCATGAATTCTGAAAAGAGACGTGCTGCCTCCTACTTGTACCGCATGGAAAAATGTAGGGAACAAGTGATGATGGATCTGAAACTCATGGAAGAACGTTGTATCTTAGTCTGAATGGTTCTTGCTGTTTTTTTCCTTCTGTTGACATTTCCTCTCCCAACCTGCTGATTTCTTATTTTGTAGCTGCTGTTTTTTTATCTGTTTCTTTTAAAAGGATCTATTTCTGCTGAAATATTTTCTGTTAAATTTTGAAACGAGTGCATGGAACAATTGCTTTAATATTTGTACAGCTTCTTCTCTCTTATTCTAATTGTTGCAGGGCTTTTAAAAAACGTGTCCAAAAGTAAATTCTTGTCAAGTGGGGTATTCAAAAGTTTGGCTTATATATCCTCAGGGAAAGGCAGAGGTGTGAGCCATTCACACCCTCTTATTAGTGAAACAGAGATTGTAGCACACAAAAGCAGACAGTACATGTGTTGTATCTACATTTTCCCATGGGTAATCACATACTGTTTGTTTCTTGTGATAATTTAGCCAACTTTCCTCTGAGGGAAATTACTGAAATTTCTTTAATGAGAGCATCAGTTTGATTTAGAGTTTAAGTCTAGTACTTAATAGCCCTGACATTCAAAATGGCCACAATGTAAGCTTTTTTTTTATCTCAAATCTGCCTGATGGAAGAGTTGTTAACAGGGGTAATGCTCCACCATTTGTTAGATTCTAGTTCTGTAGTAGCATAATTAGCCACCAAACTGCTGCATAAAACATGTGCTCTTAAACCACATTTTTGGAGGGGTGGCATTGGATGAGGTTTTAGACCAGCTTTATTAAATAGATCCCAACAAAAATGATTAGAGCTGGATTGACTGTAGAGGTTAGAACTTGGCTAACTGCCCTTGTGAGCCATTTTAAGCCTAGCCAATTAACCCATGTAAGAATCAAACCCTGCACCTTGCGCCTATAAGGTAAACACCTTAACCGCTATGCCAACCTCCCAGTCTGTGTTTAGGGTAGTCCACTTTAAGAAGTATCACCAAAATACATTCAGTAGATGAGAACTAAAAAATTATCTTTACCATAATAAATATTTTAACACTAAAGAGAAGAACTCAGATCTGAGTAGCATAATTTGTAATCTTCCTCATACTCACCATAAGAATCTGATGACACAGCTATGGGTTCCCATTCCTGTCTGTCTGTCATAAGACTGAAACTTAAATGAAGAACATAAAACTGAAAAATGAATCCCAAAAGCTAATAATGGGCAAAACACAGAATATTCAAATAATACTGAGCATACACATGAAAACAAATACAAAACATGAACATAGCAAGCCAAATGAAAATAAACAGCATTTTGTTTCAGTTGAAAAAAAAAATTAAATTTGGTGTGTTAAATTCATTGCCTTGGAACAGATTCCAAAAGAAGGCTGCTCACAGATTACTGTGCTGAAATAAGTCATCGATGAACTAGTAGTGGATGCGATTCCAAGAAGTACTGAGAGTAAAGCATAGGGTAATTGCAGACTCAGCACACACACACACACACACACACACACACACACACACACACACACACACACACACACACACACACACACACACACACACACACACACACACACACACACACACACACACACACACTAAATTCTGAAACACAACCAAGCGCAATAAAATGTAATAGAGTAGAATGCCAAAACTTTCACCAAAGCACTCAGAGAAGGCCATAACTGCAGCCTAAAATATTTCTCAAATTTTGTGTAAATTCAACTTACTCTTGCAAATTCTGCAATATACTTACAGCAGTGCAAGCTGCAGTGAATGCACTTCTGCAGGCTGGGGCTTTACAAGTTATATTAGAGGATGATCTGCAAATGCATCCTAGAAGACAGCCAGCAGGGTACCAAACCAGGCTCCAGTTAAACCAGTTCTCTGACCAGAAAAATCATAGATAGCTAGATACAAATTAGATAGATGGTAGAGACTGTTTGTATGATATGTGCACTCCACATATCCTCATGCAGACTGCAAAGTAACCCTGTCCCAGTAGAAACAAAGGTGTGTTTAAGGCTGGGGATACTGGCATCTAGGACATTCCAGTGGCATATAGGTGATGCTGTAGCAGTATCCCAGACAGCTAAAGGTCACATACTAGTTCATTTCCTTGTAGTTATGTGCCACAAAGTGGATGAATTTATTCACTTCCCAGCAATACCCAGGGAGCACTGGACTGCCACGGAACAGTTCTATGTCATCTCCATCTTTCCTTCTGTCCTTGGTGCAAGTGACTACACACAGGTTCCAATACAAATCCCCATATCAGATAATGCAGAATGGTACATCAATTGAAAGAGGTGGCCATTGCTCAGTTGTCAGGTAATGTGCTCTGCAGATGTCCTCATTATTAATCTTATGGCAGAACACCCCAGTAGTGTGCATGATGCTGCAATGTGGAGAAAAAGTGAGCTGAAGTCTGCTTTACAGCGCAGTGACATCCCTAAGGAGCTTCTGCTTGGTAAGTATATGACCACAGTATACTGTGACCTGAACTAAGACTTGTTAATATTAAGCAATTTTACTAATTGTGTGTACTCCTCTTCAGACAGGTGACTGTGGTTATCCACTAGAACCCTAGCTTATGACTCCATTCAGAGCACCATCTATGCCTGCTGAAGATGCATTCAGTAGAGTGTCCACCATGACATGTAACACCACTGAATGAGTGTTTGGCATGCTGAAATCATGATTCAGATATCTGCACACATTTTGTTGGTGCACTGCAATACACCCTGGAAAAGGCATCACAGATGCTCACTGCATGCGCCATGTTAAATAATATGTTAACAACTAAACATGGTGGCCTGCCAGCCTTAGGTATGGGTGACCAACCCTAAGAATCACATATGTCTGATGTGAACCTATCAAACCATTTACAGAATGGTCAGGAGGATCAAGGTGAAAACATCCGGATGTGGGTGACGGAAGCTGAAGTCATATATGGAAGCTCAAGCAACAATGCAGCATCTGACTTAGAACTTTGAGTCATGACAAGCCACATGTACACATGTTCACAGATAAACTAGTGATGTTCACCCAGTGATGCCCTATTACAGCATCACTGCTGACAAATACAGTAATTTGTTTATTTTTTATTACTTTTGTTTACCAGGAAAGTCCAATTACGTACATCACCCATTTTCATTGGTGGCCCGAGTAGAAAAGCTCCATATCTTATGAATACAAAATACAACATATAAAATACATACAGTCATAGGTATAGCTTGTTACAAACAATAGTAAATACAGTAGCATAATATCAATGAGGAAAGAGTAACATCATTTGTATACAACAAGAAGATAAAATAAATATAGTCATGGGGGGGGTAAGCAGTGACATGGGGGGATAATGAGTGTAAACAAAGATTCTAGTAGAGTTAGAGATTTAATAGATAAGATGAGGTGGCTGGGGTCACATGGGAGGCTATGTTTATGCAGTATCTGGACTGACATAGTAAGTAGAGGAAAGCTGGAAAGAATTTTTGTGAGGTAGGAGAGTTAGCCAATTAGCCAAATTACAGAGCCATGAGTTGAATAGGTGAGTTTTTGGTTGTTTTGTAAAAGATTTTAAGCTGTGCTTTTATTTAATTTTAGGGGAATTGAGTTCCAAATGTTGGCTATGTGATGGGATTAAAGGAGGTTTCCAGCAGTGTTATTTGATTTAGGCACATGTAGAAGGAGTTTGTTGGTGGAGCAGAGTGACCTTGAGAGGGGTGGCATCGTTTAATAAGATTATTTAGAGAAGAGCAGATGTTTGCTTTATAAATGAGATTATGTATGGTGGAGAGTTGGGGTAAGTTGAGTAGTGGTGTAATTCTAACCACTGAAGTTCACAGAGGACAGTACAATGGTGAGCTCTATGGGGGAAATATGAAGCAATATTTTCTCTTCTTGTATAGAGCATTCTTGCTTTAAGTAGCAATCTGGGGATTATGCATAGCCTGCTAAATTAAGACTTGCAGATGGAAAACAAAGGAGACAAGTTAAATGCACAGGAGCCTTCTTTTGTTTTTTTGCAGGATAACAGATACTAATAGGGATCATTTGTTTTTGTTGTATGTGGCTCCGTAAAAAACATGAGCAGAGAATTTCCTGAGTAATACTCATCCAGAATATTGTCTCTTTCTTTGATCATGTCCCAAACATCCTATTACAATTCCATTCCCTGTTGTATTTCTGCTGGTTGCATTTCAATATATTTTTCACATCCAAACACCTGTGGGTATAATTACCCTTTGCTGTATTTCCGCTGAATTCTTTTGATAAATGCTAAAGTAATGACTTCATATTGTGCCTCATACAAAGTCTCTCTTTCTTTCTTTCTAGGAATAACTATTGAGTCACACAAGAAAGAGAGGGAAGAGAAGAAGGCAAAATAAAAACAACAAGCGAGAGAAAGAGACTGTGTGTGTGTGTGTGTGTGTGTGTGTGTGTGTGTGTGTGTGTGTGTGTGTGTGTGTGTGTGTGTGTGTGTGTGTGTGCGTGTGTGTGCGTGTGTGTGCGTGTGTGTGTGTGTGTGTGTGTGTGTGTGTGTGTGTGTGTGCGTGTGTGTGCGTGTGTGTGTGTGTGTGTGTGTGTGTGTGTGTGTGTGTGTGTGTGTGTGTGTGTGCTGTCTTCTTGTGTAGTTTGTTGTAAGTCAGACAAATGGAAAAAAGTTAACTACACTGGTAATACTGAATTACCAAAAGTTTCTCTTACTATTAACTTGATGAGGTTTCATACATTAAGACCCCTTGCTTCTGTAGGATGGGAAGATATCATTAGAATTATATGGTCCACATGTTTCCTATCACTTTTTGTGAAGGCAAATGAAACATTCATCAGCATATTTGTATGACACTTTCCATGAAAATTCAGGTAAAGATGATCTTATCTTTCCTCAGTTTTCCTTCCTTCATTTCTTTGGGTAAATTGTATTTAAATAATTTAAGGGTTTTATTGTATCAACCCATGTTTTTACTACCCATGCAGTGGGCTTTGATCCTGTATCCCCTTATTATAATAAATTCAGAGGTAGCTGCACATTTGGGGAAAGAATAGTTTTGCTCTTGCAATGATCACCCACAATGAGTCAGACTTTCACCTAGCGTGTGAAATTTTGATTCACACTCTTGGTCATTGCTCAGCTAATGGAGTACTTTCTTCTTTTATAATGCTTTTTAATGTGTCTTCATTCACAAGTTAACTGAAATCTCAGTTCTGTGACTTCTCCTCATCCTCTTCCCTTTAGTCCTTCATTTGCTAAACTACATAATCAATTATTTTATTTTCTAGAATATCTTCAAAATAAGGCAACTTGTCCTTTGCTTGATGTATATCTTTCTGCAGGAGACCCAACTATCTGAGCGCAATGATCCACAAAGGATAAATCACCCTCAAAAACAGTAGGAAAAGAGCTTGTTCCCCAGTCCCCACTGTATCATGATATGTTACTACAAAAGTTGATGCTTTATGATCACTTGAGTCTTGATCAGCTACACTGGCTAAAACAGTCAGTGAAACACGCACATATCAATAAAAGGGTATGCATCCCTTTCTCTGCAGATATCTTACTTACTGCTTTAAAATCTGATGTTGACAATGGGATTTAGTAAGTCTATGCTCTTTTTTTCTTTTTATATATTTCACCCTTGAATGTTGCCTAGATACAAAGAAAAGAAAATTGATTTCAATAACTGGCTTATTAGCTGGTGTCAAGCCAGGGGGATCCAGTATGAGTCAGCATGTTATTAGATGCTGGACAGTCCTGCTTGCTTTGCTAATGATGGATTTTATCTCTCATTCTAAGACTTATGCAAACTGGCTAAATTATTTGCTGTTCCCCAGTGCCTTTTTTTGCAGAGTCTAGTTGAAGGACATTCCAACATAACTAACTAACATATCGGTGCCAAAATCAAAACACATTAAGGCAGTTCTCCTCAATGCCAGGATTCTAACAATAAATTACTTGATGTTGAAGCACCCTGCATTTGGAAAGGATCCATGTCTGTGGACCTATTGAGACTTGTCTTACAAATAAAGAGAGCACACCCACTTTAACTAGGGTATGTACTTTTCATGTCTTCACACCAGATGACAACTGTAGTGGAGTCCCCATTTTTGTCAAGGAACAGATTACCTCCAAGCAGATCCACATGACCCCACAAACTGAATTCACTGAACTGCCCATCACTCTAGATAGGATTAATTATCAGTTAATAGCTTGCTACGGAACACCTTCTTTGTCCTGTGATGACAATGTAAGATTCCTCAGAGTTCTAAGTTATCTTCCTGTTAACAGAAAGTCCATTACTTTGGGTGGCTTTAGCCACCCTTTACAAATTGGGGCACCTTTTCCTCCAATATAATTTCTGTCGAAAAATTCCTAAACTTAATAGACAAAACTTTCTTGAGCAATTGGTAAACAAACCTACTAGTGAATGTAGCATTCTTGACCATATTCTTACAAATATGGATGCGTTTTGCACTACTCCTCTGGTACCACCTTCCCAAGTGAAGTCTTACCACAAACTTGTAATGTTCTCCTTTAAAGTCTCAAAACCCTACAACAAACCCCACTGAATTCAAAGAGTATAAACATGACAACCTCAACCTACTCTATAATTAAATATCAAAATTCACATTTGATTGTTCTACAGCTGACCTTGATACAGCATCAAGCTTCACTAAGGAGTTCTACACCCATTTACCAAAATGCTTAGAGCCATCAGTCCCTACCAGAATCATATATTATGGAAAAAATCAAAAATAAACCACTCTGGTTTTTTTTGCCTTAAGTAAAATTTATAACAAAAGACAGAAGCTCCTTAAATTATATAACAGATCCAAAATCATTCTTCCAGTGATAAATATCAAAAGCATTGCAAAATGAAAAACACAGTAAGTCCCATTAAAGGCGCCCATGAACTTATGCTGCTTTTCTGAAGCCAAAGATAATTATAAATGCATTTTATTCTATGTTAAAAAAACAAAGAAGTAACACCCTACATTGCTATGATCTTATTCAAATATTCAAATGATACTTCCTATTCTGATCCCAAAGACATTGCCAAAATCCTTTTAAACAAATTCAGTGCCAACCTCACCCCAAGATGTCTTTGCAATGCCCTGAAATACCTGAATCCCTCATTCTCCTGATTTTCTCTACAGAGCATTTGCTATCACTCACAGTACAAAAAAGAAAAAAAAAACAGTACCTACAGACATAACTTGTTGGAATAGTGGCCCTGTTAGGGGAAAGGGTTTTTGGTAAGGTAATGTGCAAGGTTGGGGCAGCGGATAGTTGAGGGATAGAATTTTCACATGAGGATGGATTTTCAGACCAATCAAAGTAACTACTGGTGTCCATTACAATGGTGCCACTCCTTTCAACAGCTTTTATGATTTGTAGGTTGTAGATCTCATGTGTATTGTGTAAACCCCTGATTTCATTTGGTGTAAGATTAAACCACCTGGTTCATAGGTTCATGTACTAGGCTAATGACCACTGGGGCCCTTTTAAGCCTAGCCGAGTATCCCAAATCTCTAACAAGTTCTGGTACCATTAGTAGTGTAAGCAGGAGCTTGGAAGATGAGACATTTACAAGCAAGGACTTGGGAGATGAAACATTAACAGGCTGCCTGTGACCATTAGAGACATAGGTGCAGTACCAGGAGTGAATTTTGGGTTCCTCATTCAGTTGTCCTTGTTATACTTGAATTAGATTAGGGAGGATCTCTGCTTCACCTTGATGGGGAGCCTGTTTTAGAGAAGAAGTAATCCCTGGGATGCATACCTGTCTTTCCAGAAAGTCCTATATATATCACAGGCAAGGTTTATAGCTTTAGAAATTCTGGTGCTGTTTGTTTTGTAGATATGCAGAATGTCCATCAAAGTGGGTCCAAAGATGCTTTGCATGCTAGACATAGAGCTTCCATCAACAACCTGTATGAGATAGAATACAATGATATGACTTTGAGGTAGTCTCCATAGGACTTGTTATTTATGCCCTGTATTCTTTTAATGGGGAGCCTCTGTGGACATTTCAGTTGTTGGATGTGCCTGGTTAAGTACATACCAAAAGGGAATTGTAAACAATGATAAGGACTGATGAATACAGTGGAACAATGACCTCCTTGAACTTAGATACCATACTTTTATTTATAAGTTGCAGAGCATAGAATGATATCCTCACTACCACAGATAAGTGACGGTCAAAGTCTAGATAACTGACTGCATGTGTCCCCAAGTCCCTGACTATTGGGTTGACTCTTAGGGGTATGTTCTAAATATGGTAGCAACCAGTGGTGGCTGACTTCCCAAAGGGCACTGTTACGTATTTATTGGCATTTAGTTTTAATCCATATCTCTGCTACCAGTTATTTGTCTTTGTTAGTCCTTCTTGGAGAGCATTGGTGTTGGTGGGGGAGTCTATGACTGTTCCTAATTTGCAATCATCTGCAAATCTGGTCTGTCAGAGGCTCTTGCCTTTGGTCTTGACTTTAGAGAAGTATATGCCAAAAAGGAATGGTCCTAGGAATGATCCCTGATGGACTCCACTGGTGACTGGCCTCTCTGTAGAAGTGGGCTCTCCAATTCTAACTTCCTGGGTCCTGTCTGTGAGCAAGCTGGCTACCCCTGGGTGACAAAAGGGTTTATGCCTAATTCTTGTGTTTGTCGACAATACCTGAGTGGGGTATTGTGTCAACTGCCTTGGTCAGGCAAGGCCAATTTGGGAAGTGTGAACCATTTTGCCCTCTTCCATCACTTTGGTGACCTTATCAAAGAAATCCACCTGGTTGAGTCAGCATGGCTTGGCCTTGACAAAACCAAACTGGGTTGAGTCCAGCATCTCAAGGATCATCATCTCAAGTATCTCTGTGTTATTGTTTATCATTTTCATGGTAATTCTTTCATTGGCTTTGCATATAAGAATACTGACACTTATAAGTCTGTAGTGTCCAGGGTCCACAGATGGCCCACCATTGATCAGAGGGATAATGGTCGCCATTCTTCATTTGTGAAGCAAAAAGCCTGTTTGGTGGCTATGGTTAAAAAGTGATTCAAGAGGACCTGACAGGTCATGTTTCTTGTTGTTTTTAGCCTGGGACATTGTTGGGTCCCATTAATGCAGAATTCTTGGTCTTAAAGCATTGATGCTATTTCCTGAGGGGAGGCTTGGCAGGAGACAGGTGTAAATTTAGAGCTGAATTTGTCTGACAATAAGTTTGCTATATCTTCTGGATCAATGTAGACAGCTCCATTAACAACGAGTTCTGCACATAATTGTGTATTGCCTTTGAGGTTGCCAATCTAGCTAAAGAGTGTCTTGTGATTTTCCTTGGCCTGGAAGGCCAAATGTACCTCAAATTTGGCTTTGGTAAACTTTGTCATCTGTGTTGATTGTTTAGTTTGATGAGAGTGTCTTTAACCTGTTGGGTGTTACACCTGCTAATTTTTGCCACAATTTTCTTCCTTTGGTTATACAGCCTAGCAATGCTGTGATTCCATCATGGTGGCTTGTTTTTTTGAGTCAGTTCTTTACTTATTCCTGGTGGGTACAACTGCCTCTATGCAGCTATTAAAATGCTTATATAGGGTTTCTGTGAAGTGTTACGCGTAAGCAACAGTGTTTGCATGGTTTAAGGGGGCTTGAAATTTTGCAAGGTTATCACTTAATAGCAGAAAGTTATTCTTAGAGTAGTTCCTGAACATTCCAAGGTTAGCTGGGGTTCCAGGTTTTATTTTTACTTCAAAGGAGACAATTTTGTGGTCTGACATTACCAGGCAAGACATTAGACTAGGTGGCATACAGCTTTCTCCTACATTAGTTAATACTAGTTCAAATATGTTTGCTTCCCCCGTTCTGCATATTGAAAATCTGTTCCAGGGAGTTTACATTTAGAAAGTACAGGGATCTCTGTGCCAGCACATTTGGTATTTTATATGAGTCCCAGTTAATAGTGGGGTACTTAAATTACCCATGATAAATATGGTATTGGGTTGGATGGTGAATGTCTCCAGTAAGCTTAATTATATGTTATGGGTTTCCTGGGTCATAGAAGGGGACCTATAGCTTGCTAGGAAATGGTGTGGGATTGTGCCTGTGGTGATTCGAACATGGAGAAGCTCATGTACATTGTCTTGTTTAACCAGCCTTGAAGTATAGTTATTTTTGATGTAAATGGATACACCTCCACCTTTAGTCTCTGCCTGTGTAGTAGCAGGTCTAAAGTGGAAGACATTATAGCCTTGCACTGCTGAAGTGCTCTTCACAGTTTGAAACCATGTCTTAGTAGCTGTACAGATGCCAGCTTAGTCTCGGATGAAGAGAGTTTGCAGGGAGTGTAGTATTTTGTTTAGACTCCTTGCATTGAGCAGTAACAAGTTTAAATTGTCTTGGTTTTGATTAGGTATGTTAGAAGGATTGTCAGGGTGGCATTGCTTAAAAATGAGACTATGGGGGAGGACAATGTTTTAGCTAATATTTGAAAAGAGGTGTAGACCATTCCTGGAAAACCAATGTGGTCTGTTGACCATCTCCTTCTATGCTGAATGACACCAGAAACTAAGCCAATTATTAAAGTTTGTCACCTTCTGTTCATATTGTGGCATCATCTTTGGAGAAGGTAAGATGCTGCCCAGTGCTAGGATCATACCAGCCTGGGACACATTATAAGAGTTCCATCATGTCTCTATTCATATAGTCTGTGGAGGTATATCTCAGGTCATTTACACCCACATGGACTATGATGGAGTAATTCTGGGATTGTGGTCCAATAAGCTGAATACATACATAACCTAACAGATCCTGGCCCCCTGATAAGCAACTGTCAGTGACTTTCTCCTTACTCAGGCTGGTTAAGAGGGACATCAGTATGTCTCACAATGGAGTCTCCAATGGCCAAGATGTTGGTTAAGTGGTGACTTGCTTTATGAACTTAAAAGTAGAGACTCCATGAAATGCTGCAGTTTGTGTAAATATTAGATATGGGTGTTGTTTTGAAAGACTGCATTTGGGGCATTTCTTATTGTGCTTCATCTAGGTGGTCTTTGGGGTTTAGAAAGGCTTCATTTACGTGCCTTAGCATATGTGGGTCTTCGTGCCTGGTTCATGCTGTGTGTGATGAATGCAGTATGATCACTACTGCAACCTGATTGACATGATGACCTTTGCCTGCAGTGGCATTGTGTAAATAAATTTCTCACATACCTTATCAGTTTGCTTGAGAATTAGCTGGTTGTCAGTGAACATGAGGAAAATTCTATATTACCTCAGGATGTCCACATCCACCAAGCCGGCAACAGAAATAATGGGAAAGTGCATTTCGTTCTTCTGTTTTGTATACTGTGATGCATTTTCCAAAAGGATTATTTAGTAATTGCCATACCCCTCAAATGTCCAGGTTTTTGCAGAATGTCCAAATTTTCCCTTATAATTTTGGTCTGTTGCTCATAAAATTTGCAGTTTTCTTCCAAATCACTGATGATTGAAGTCAGTAAATAATGACATTTCAGTTTCATACTTTGTATTCTTTATAGAATGCATATTAACACAAATCCTGTTATTCTAGCAACTTTCTAAGTTTATAAAAACAATATTTAAAACCTGTCCCTATTTTTGGGAGGTTTTCCTCCCATTATTTCAGGCTCTGTCCAAATTTCTTCTACTAAGAGGTTGAAAGACATTGTAATTGCGTAAATTCTCTCTCACATATTTCCTCAAACACACAAAAGATTGTATCTGGGGAGGGTTGAAACTACTCAGTCTCTTAATATGTAAATTAGTGTTGAACTTGTACTCAGTTACATTGTTTGCCTGAATATATCTCAAGTTCAATTTTCTAGTATATGATATCATCTCAATAATTATCTGAAAAGGTTAGCAGATATAAAAGACAAAAAAAACATTTTGCAGTAATTTAAGATATATATCAGTCAGCATGAAAGGATTATAGTTAAATGCTTTGAAATGCTTTAATACCTCTTGCAGAAGGCCCTTGTGTTTTCCCAGTTTTTACTGCCATGGTCCAGGCCTCTTGCTCTATAGTTTGAATGGCCAAGAGGTGCCATCTGCCCAGCATTCCTATTAATCATTTGAAAGTTCTGGTTCATTTGTGATGGGTCCCAATCAAAATCCAGATCGAGTTAACATTGTGCTGTTTTCTCTGGACCAGTTGAGAAGACATTATTCAAGGTTGTTGTAGAGTTTGAATTGGTTAAAAAAACTGAATTATCAGTAACCATTACAAATTGATTGGAAGAATTAGAGAACTTGTTCTTGTGATCTACAGTGGACTTATATTCTTGTAGTGCATGGAGCGCAGTGATTATGTTCCAAAATTTGGTAAAAGGCAAATCAATTAAGCATAAAAATGACATACGACCCAACTTTAACAATTGTTAAACACCACCTGATTAAGTTGGCATGGTCAGGTCTAGCTAGGCAGTCAATTCTGTGAGTATTGGCCTTTAAATGAAAATGACAGCATTGCTGTCCAAACGGATAAAGTGTCCCTTCCTTCTACAAACTTGGGAAGTATCCAGAATGTGTTCACTGAAAGTGTTTTTTTTTTTAATGTATGAACTCTGAAACTCAAATGAATGCCACTATTCAGTGACTTCAATCCTCCATGATTTGTCATCCACAGACTTTATGAAGAACAGGCCAAACAAATGAGGCAAGAATCTGGACATTCTGTGAAAATATGGACCAGTGAGAGCCATGAAAGGTGAATGTAAATGTAATGGAAAGCATTACACTGCCTTTCTGACAGTGTCCCATTAAAAACAATTAATTTTTTTTTTTCTGTAACTAGTAGACAATGGAGCAGGTAAAGCTCCATGCACTATAAAGAAACATGATTGGGTGGAGCAGATAAAGCTCCATGCACTATAAAGAAACATGATTGGGTGGAGCAGATAAAGCTCCATGCACTATAAAGAAACATGATTGGGTCACCAGTCATAACTCTTTATTATGTGTACTTGACATGGATGCCAGGAAATTCACCTCTCGAACTTCCATGTCTCAAACACATAATAAATGAGTTATGTTTGTGACCCGGTCATAATCCTCTATTTTATTACTGCAGTATGCTGTGCCATTTTTTTACTCCATCTGATCCTTTTGATTGTTTTACTCTTCTTATCAGAGACAGTAATTTCATGTCTGCCACACTTGATGTACAGCTGTTCATTTGTAATTATAAAAATATAAGTACTATAAAAGTATCAAAGACTTTATGTATAGGAAGGAGCTTTTTGAGATTAATACTATCCTCCTCCAACACTTTGATGAAAACATCATTATGATTTACAACTATAGAAATGAATTTGCATCTGACCCTAACAAAAAAGTCAAAAAGTTCTTTGTGGAAGTCAGAATTTGACAATATGCAATAATAAAAATAAATGTTATTCCCTGTAAGAGGTTTGTGCTTAATTAGTTTCTTTTTCAAAGGTCCGGATGGTATTTATAAAAATTTGCCTCAGCTATATTACCTTACCTGTTATTTAAAACAGCGTTCACCGCAACAAGTAACAACAACCAAACAGTGAAAGCTTACTCCACTAGCTATGCGAATCTTGAGAAATCTGTAACTCCTTCTTTACATATATATCCAAGGTACCATCCAACGAATAAAAGCAGCAGTCCTCTGATATTTCCACACTTTATTCGGACTCAAAACGAACACAAACAACATTAAACAACAGTTAAGCGCTTTCACCTGTACACATCACAGGCTTCATCAGAACAGCCTTGCATTTTGGTTAACCTCAATTTAAATTACTTTTTTGGCGCCAAACAGAGCTCTCTGATTTAAAGACACAATGTCACCAATAATTGAGTTACGTTACTATGTTTCTTAAAAACTGATCAATTCATACAATAAATCTAAAACAAAATGGAATAAAATAATAAAACCTATAAAACTATTTCATTCAAATGCATATCTTATTGCTAACTAAATAAATATATGTATTAAATATTAAAAAATTGTTAAATATATAAATATATAAATATGAATATTAAATCATGTATTCAAAAATATGTATGTATAACTATATAGTTCCCTATATGTATAGCAATAAATATATATTAATAATTATACAATAAATACATAAAAATATACATATATAATTCTAATAAATACATATAAATACCAATACATAAAACTAACACATCATTTAAAATATGTTAAAATATGTATATATTAATTGAGTGTAAGTAGAGGTTTAATTGAAATATTGTCATTCAGACCGGGAGTAGTAGAGGCATCCGTGAATATTTGCCACCACATTTCACGGTAAGATAAATACCCTTTACTATCACCTCCCCTAGGGTCTGATTTAATAATGTCTATAATACCAAATGAAAAATGATGATCAGTACCATATTGGTTGATGTGTCTATACAACGCATTCTTTTCATCTGCCTTTCTAATACAATACATATGGTCATAAATGCATTTATGACAAAGGAGGGAGTATTGTTTTGTATGATCAGTTGACTTATTCTTCGAAGATTTCGGATATTTTACATTCCACAGATAATTATGAAGTTGTTTCTTTAAATGAGGTGAATTTAGCGTATAGGAGGATCAACTTACATATTGAAGAATTTTTAATTGATAAACGCATAACTATGGATACTTATAATTATTTAAGAGTAGACCATCCAGTGATGGCAACCTTAGTAGGTATACCAAAGATTCATAAGTGCATCGAGAATCCACCATTTAGACCTATTGTCTCAGGCAGTAGATCTAAAACTTTTCCTTTAGGGGTTGCCATCGACACTATGTTAAAATCAGTTTATGATAAAATCCCCCATTTAGTGAAAGACTCTTGGGAATTTTTGTCCCAATATCCCATAGATACCATTAATGAAAATTTAAGATTTGTCACTATTGATGTAATCGATTTATACTCTTGTATTCCCAAGGATGAGGGGCTGGAAGCATTTGTTCGAAGTATGAGGAAATATGTCGAATACGAATGGGACAAGATTTGTCTCATAATGGAGATGATGAGTATAGTACTCGACTACAATTTCATCTACTTTGAAGGGGAAATATTTAAACAGAAGAGAGGTGTGGCAATGGGAGCAGCCTGTGCCCCAGTGTTTGCCAACCTAGTTATGTTGGACTGGGAAGAATCGATCATCTTTCATAGTGAATATTATAATAACATTAAATATTATTGTCGTTTTTTGGATGACATATACATTTTATGGCAAGGTAATGAAAAAAGTTTGGATCAATTTTTAGATTATATTAATATGAGTAGCACATTTCTTAAATTTACTAGTTCTCAAAGTCAGACAGGATTGGCTTATTTAGACACTTTTATATATAAAGATAATGTACAATTTTCATCACGAATATATAGAAAATCCACCTTCTCCAACAGTTATCTAGAATTTTCTAGTAATCATCCTAAAAGTTTGATGAGAAATATATACAAGGGACAGTTAGTACGTGCACTAAGAATGACTTTGTCATATAGTGATATGTTGGAGGAGGTAATATATATAACTACGTTATTTAAAGATAGAGGATATGATATGAAAATGATGGATAGAGTGAAAAAACAAGTGGTCAAGGGATGGGGGACCAAATACATCCCATTATTAGGTATATCACATAGAAATCCTGGTAATAATAATGGAGTGTTTAATAGTACTGATAAGTCCATTGATTTAAGCAGAGCATGTATATTGGAATATGGGCCACATATACATAAGGTCAAAGAGATTTTAATTAAAAATTGGAATATTATCCAGACTGATACTTACGTGTCTGATATAGTTGGTAACAAACCTTATTTTGTAAATAAAATGGGTCCCAATATAAAAAGTATTTTAGAAAAAGGACCAAATTTAATAAGTAATAAAGCCACACACACATACAAATGTGGTAGTTGCAATTGGTGTTATTTGATTAACACTGAAGAAGTAGTGAGGTTAGATAATATATCTAGGTCTTATATTAAATTCAGGCATGCAAATTGTAAAACGAAGTTTGTTGTTTACATTGCATTATGTGTAAAATGTTCAGCTTTCTATATTGGGAAAACTGAGAGGCAGTTTAACAAACGCATTTATGACCATATGTATTGTATTAGAAAGGCAGATGAAAAGAATGCGTTGTATAGACACATCAACCAATATGGTACTGATCATCATTTTTCATTTGGTATTATAGACATTATTAAATCAGACCCTAGGGGAGGTGATAGTAAAGGGTATTTATCTTACCGTGAAATGTGGTGGCAAATATTCACAGATGCCTCTACTACTCCCGGTCTGAATGATAATATTTCAATTAAACCTCTACTTACACTCAATTAATATATACATATTTTAACATATTTTAAATGATGTGTTAGTTTTATGTATTGGTATTTATATGTATTTATTAGAATTATATATGTATATTTTTATGTATGTATTTATTGTATAATTATTATATATTTATTGACATACATATAGGGAACTATATAGTTATACATACATATTTTTGAATACATGATTTAATATTTATATTTATATATTTAACAATTTTTTAATATTTAATACATATATTTATTTAGTTAGTAATAAGATATGCATTTGAATGAAATAGTTTTATAGGTTTTATTATTTTATTTCATTTTGTTTTAGATTTATTGTATGAATTGATCAGTTTTTAAGAAACATAGTAACGTAACTCAATTTTTGGTGACATTGTGTCTTTAAATCAGAGAGCTCTGTTTGGCGCCAAAAAAGTAATTTAAATTGAGGTTAACCAAAATGCAAGGCAGTTCTGATGAAGCCTGTGATGTGTACAGGTGAAAGCGCTTAACTGTTGTTTAATGTTGTTCGTGTTCGTTTTGTGTCCGAATAAAGTGTGGAGATATCAGAGGACTGCTGCTTTTATTCGTTGGATGGTACCTTGGATATATATGTAAAGAAGGAGTTACAGGTTTCTCAAGATTCGCATAGCTAGTGGCGTAAGCTTTCACTGTTTGGTTGTTGTTACTTACCTGTTATTTCTTTGTTGGACTGAAAGATTCCTAGGTTTAGCAAAGAGGCATTGAATATCATGGGTAACATCAGTGGTGTTCAGTCTGGAATCATTCCTTTGTTTAAAGAGGATATCGGAGAAATACTGGTGCTTCAATGAATGTCATTATTGTCAAACTCAAACCTCTTTCCTAGTAAGTTCAAAATACTATTCTGGCTGTCAGATACACTGTACATTGTTAGTTCATATGAAATATATTGAGAACTACAGCCTGTGTCCTCTGTTGTCACTGTGTCACTAGAACCAATGGATACAATTAACAAACTGTTGCTAGCAGCAAGGCTCTGCAAACCAACAAAGAAAAAAAAACTAAAATGCCTTGATTATTTGCTGGTATTCTCAAATACTTGTGTGTGTGTGTGTGTGTGTGTGTGTGTGTGTGTGTGTGTGTGTGTGTGTGTGTGTGTGTGTGTGTGTGTGTGTGTGTGTGTGTTTCTCACTTTTGGGGAACTTTGCCTAAACCATGCCATTGTTAATGCTATTATTTAAGTGTTTCTTTTATTACATGCCTCATATTTGCATGTTTCTTTTATTCATTTCACAACTGAAATGCAATGTTTTGGTCCAATTCACCAACATAATTTCCAAAATAAAAAATGAAAAAATAAATACTTTTGTACTCAAGAACTTTGGGATAAAAAGTCATTTTGTGATTGTTACAGAGGTAATCTAAGGACATGTTAGTTTAAATCAGTAGTAAGGGAAGTAATCTAGTCAAAGGAAGTGACCATCTTTGTTATTGTAGTGGGATGGTTCCATATCTGATTGATAAGTACTGACAGTCCAGGAGGGCAGTAACTCCAGCAGTGTCAGAACCAAAGGACTCAGAATGGATGAGATAGGCAATGATATGGAGGATTATTGTCAGATGACTTTTCTCATGCTCCAATTGAGAAAGGAGGTGAGACATTGGCCAGGCTATCCTCATCAAATATGGATCTCCTGAACCCAGAACACATACCCTTTTTGAGGAGACAGTTCCAGTAACATCTAGACTGTTTGATTGTATGAGATCTGTCTGGAAATGCTGAAGGCATAGAATATTAGTCGGGTGTCATAGCCAATGATTTTTTAATGCTTTGTCAAACATGGGCATAGTATATATGAATTGATATCTAGGGTATTGTTTCCAGGTTTCAGAAAGAGAGGCTGGACAATGTATTCCAGATTTACAGGGATCATATTCCTCATCCTCTCTGAGAAAGATATGTATGCAGAAGCAGACTGTAATGTCTGAGCCTCTTATTCAGAAGGAGCAATGTGCACTCTGTATTAGCCATAGTACTGAAGATCAATTCTTTGTCCTTGTAGAGATACAAGAGTCATAGGTGTTCATAAGTACTTTTATGTAGAATGAATAGATTTTAGGGCAGAGGTATGGTCTACATATGATTTTGTAGACTAAAGAAGGCATATGACCACATGTCCAAGGAAAACCTTGGGATGTGCTACAGAAGTACAGTGTATCATGACCATCAGTTGTGTCCACATTTTCTTCTTCAAGTTTAATATATTCAGGGTTGATGTAGGACTCTTCTAAGATGTGGAAGGAAAGATCAGCAATGTTAACTGGGTTATCACATTTGAGAATGAAGATGACTAATGTTTTTTTTTTCCAAAATTGTGGGAACATTTGCTGTGTACATCAGAGATTAAATGAGTGAACAACAAAAATATTTTTTATGTCCATTGTGTGCACTTTTGATAATTTTGTTTCTCAGTTTCTTTGCTTTGTAAAAATATTACAGTAAAAATTTCAGTTTAACTGAGCAACATGCAGGTAAAGAGGCAGATAATGTAGTGAACTCCCTTCAGTTCCTTTTGCCAGCTATTAGAATGCCTTTCCTTCTGTCCATAGTCTAGGTTTGTCTTTTCTAGATTAATAACCGTAATCTACATTTACATTATTGGTAAGGTAATCTCCAACATGTAGTTCCATATCTAACAAGTCAAATTGTTTTGGTAGGGGATTCATTAGTGTGTGTGTGTGTGTGTGTGTGTGTGTGTGTGTGTGTGTGTGTGTGTGTGTGTGTGTGTGTGTGTGTGTGTGTGTGTGTGTGTGCTCATGTGTTTGTGTTTGTGTATGGTGTGTATTTTTATATATAGATATATGTGTGTGTGTGTGTGTGTGTGTGTGTGTGTGTGTGTGTGTGTGTGTGTGTGTGTGTGTGTGTGTGTGTATATATATATATATATATATATATATATATATATATATATATATATATATATATATATATATTGTACATATTTATATGTATAGTGAGAGTTGAGGAGCACCTAGTATTCTGTTGCAAGGAAAACTTTAAATTGTCATTTTATATTGGTATACTATTCTGAGTATGTTGGTCCTTCACTGTCTACTGTTCTATATTCAGTGTATTTACATAAGGCAGTGATGGATTCTTTAAGTATTTACAAATTAATTCCATGTGATGCTAGTATCTTCCATTTAGTTTTATGTAATACATGAGATATGTTTCATTTCATCTCGTGGTTTCTTCTCTCACTGGGCTTTATGTACTATTCAATAAACTTAATGAACATTTGTCATGGCTGCCCACACATAAAGGAACACATAAATGATTCAGGTAAATTATTTTTTAAAGTCCCTTTTGTCCTGTTATATAATACTTTCCCTAGATATTTCCTGTTAGATTTTTGTCACCTTGCAGCACATTGTTTGTAAATGTCAGTGGAAATTTTGTTCCTTTTTGCTAAGGTATCTCACTTTTTGCAGTATCTGTTGCAAAACTATCAACCACAGATAATCATTGCATCTATTGAGGTTAGTCTGTGATTGTTCTTGTTTATGCAGGTAAATAATCTGTGTAAAGTCCCTGTTTATGTTCTTCATTCCTAATCTTTATCCCCTAATGTTCTGGTTAATGTGAATTGCTGGTGCTAACGTACAATACAGATATTAAGACAGGCAAACAGAGTCCGTGCCTAGTATCTCATACTCCTGTGATCACTATAAAAGGACAGCTCACCATGCTCATTAATATTATGTTTAATATAAACAGTATGCTGTTGGTTTGTAATAAATTTAAACAAATATAGCAAAATTATTACACAAGTCCATTTAAGGTGACGAATATGGCTTACAATACACTGTCAAACTCTTTTCCTTGATACCAACTAGCAGCAATAATTCTCCTTGAAGGCATTGGTTGAGGCACTAGACAGAAACACATGTCTTAAATAGCTCTTTGATATCATTGTATTATTTTCATAAGTAGATATAGTTTTAATAATGTCAGCTCAGTAACCCTACCTGCTGTTTGGTAAATGATAGGTGCTCTGCAATCTTCGCTTTTACTTATAGTGACTCCTGAAAGAACCTTTCTAGAACAGAGCCCATATGGTCAGGTGCTGCTTCTAGTGATATGACTTTTTTCAGTTGAATTACAGTGCTCATTCATATTTTATAGTCTGCATGTAATACTGAAATACGTCTGCAGGCTGTCCATAGATATGGATCATTTGGGGAGCTTTGGAATTGCTACAAAAATAGCATGGGGCTAAAACCGTCACATATTGTCATCCTTTCTATCATTCTGCATACAATTAAAAACATTATTTTACAAAACAGCCATGTCACTCTTTAAACGTTTTATGAAACTCTGCAAGAATGCTATCGTGAGACCTGCTCTTCATCTTAATTCTACTGCTTTTCTTATCCTCATCGGTTACAAGTTTTATAAACAAAACACTTGTTTCATGATCTAAAATATATCTAATTTGAAAATAAAGCTCTTATTTTAAGTAATCTATGCAAAATGTTGCTTGCAGTAATCCACAAAGGCAGCTGCAGTGGCATATGGATGTAAAGTAATCAATAATATTTTGACAAGTAATAAATTTCCAAAGTTCTGAAAATAGTTCACTTATTCCAGCTGGGGAAATGAGAAAAACTGAACTCAATAGTTCTGTCTTATTTACAATTTATCATTTGTCTTGCAAATGAAACCATATAAAACTTAATGTCAACTTTTACAGATGGTTTCTTTTAGAAATAGTACCATAGGAGGATTCTTTTGCTATTCATGCTATTACAACAGTTCTACCTTAGTATTGTTTACAAATACTATGGTAATATTAACAATGTTGTGACTAACCATAGTGACATAAATGGTAACACATTCCTGTAATGACAGTAACCATATTAACAATAATGGTAACACTGGCTGCAACAACAGAAATCACAGTAATGGCAACTGTAAGCCTGACAGCAGTGTAAATGATCACAGCCATAACCTTAGTCATAACAATAACAATAATCACTCACCAAGATGACAGTGACCACACTTTCTGAATTACATTTCTAGTAAAGCTATTATATGGCAAAAACAGCAAATGTATGTAGAACCAGTGAATATTAATCTGTTTTCAAAACATTCTTGGGGTGAACTCAGCCTTCTGCTATACCCATAATAATTAAAATCAATATAATGAAACACATCAGATGACCACTGAAATTAAATTCTTCAAATGATGACTTAAACTACAGAATTACATAAGGTAAAAGTCACTAACCACAAAATAGCACTCTGTCTGTCACTCATGGGGCTGTCACTAGGTGAGCAATGAAGTAAGGCTTAAGGATAAAAAACAAACATTGTTTAATGGCTGCCTTAATGATGGCCCCTCTCAATTAACCCTTTCCCTTGTGCATGGGTGCTGGAAACATAGGGCATTGAAAGTGTTTCCAGAGAAGAGGTTATATGGAATCATTTGCAATAGGATTTCTAAGAAAATCACAAGCTCAGGCAGCTGGAAAAATGACAATTTGAGTAATAAATCATCTTTTTCTGGCTGCCCAAGCTCGCAGTTACCATGGAAATGTCTATTTCAGTGTTTCTAAGGCATACTGATCAAAGTCTTTCATTGATCCATTTGGTTAAAGCCAAAAATAACAATTTTGAATGAAGGCTCAAAACTAGGGACATTTTTTAACTATTACTTAAAATTTTAACAAAACAGGGTTCACATCAACATACATTTTCTGTACAATAAAGGTAAGAACTTTAATGTCTAGCAATAGTGACTGACATGTAATCCTCTGCATACCTCTCAAATTTTGCTTAAGAAATCTGAGCAAAGCCAAAAATGATGACTGATCAAGGGCCATAATCAGGCACAGATTTTTTTTTCAAAACAATTTTGTTGAGTGTAATACATTCAAAATTGTAAACAATCGCATAAAATCATAGTAAAAACTGTAACCTGAAAACTTTAACATATATAAATTACATTATATAAGTTACATGTTTGATATAAATCAAACTAACAGAAATGAACCAACTAAAGTATTTACATAGACATCCATTAATATATTTACAATGTGCTATTGATATCTGATTATAATGCATATTGTCATTATGAAAGAAACAAACTAATGTAATTTGTTATAGAGATTCGTTCTTCTTCAACAAGTTTTGCAGATTAACCCACAATTGAAGACTGTATGTTTTTTTTGGTTGTCCTTGAGTATATAGTTTTTAATTGCAGTTGGCATGCAACATTTAACAGATTCTTGAACTCAGAAAAGGAAGGAGGAGATTCTGAAATCCAATTTTTTGTTATGGTCTTTCTGGCTACTGCCAGTATTGCCAATAATAGTGGATACTTTATTTTTCTGACACATTGTGGAACAGGAGTATTAAATATCACCAGAGATTTATTTAATGTGAAATTGTCTGAATAAAGTGCCTGTAGTAAATTATTTATTTTCCCCTAGAAAGTATTTAAAGTATGGCATTCGTAAAACATATGTGCCCAGTTTATGTCTATATTTAATTTACATTTATTGCAAATATTTTGTTTTTTGTTTATTTTATCCATTAATTGAGGAGTGAAGAATTATATGTTTATATATCTCCAGGTGTATAATTTCCAATTCAAATATAAAGTAGTTTTCCCTGCTGATTGTAATATGTTTGCTTTGTCTAAATCCGTAGGAAGATTATTATTGATAGAGTAAAAATAGTTGCAGAAGTTCTGTGGACATCTGAAAGGTTCTTCCCTTATAGTTCTATAAATAAAAGAAAGTTTTCCAGAATATGTATGCTTATGAAGTAAAATTGATTGAAAATGGTATAGTAGAATACTGGATTTGTGTTTAGTGATTGATGAGATCAATTCTAATTTATTAGCTAGAGTTAGCAAAAGTGTTTGTATATCTAGCCACATTGTATTGTCTATTTGATATTCCTGTATTATGTATTCAACTGATTTGGTTTTATCCTGATGTTAGTTGGAACCAAAACTTAAGATCATTATGCTTAAATATGGTAATTTTATTTATGTCTGAAGTTATAAAGGATTTTTGTGTGAAAGCTATGGGGAATAACAAAAAGAAGCATTCTTTGTATCTGGGGTGTTTATATATACAATTTTTAAAATTTGTTATAATATTATGAATGTAGCTAGTAGTGTGATTGAGATTTATGTGTATAGTGAAATAATCTTTTAGGATCCATAAAAAGGGGTTACTTATTATTTCTAATTTGTGTGTAGATGGTCTGGAAATTAGCTGTAGAGCTGATGAAATCCATAACAGTTTCCACTTAGCTGAGTATGTAGTAACTAAAAGTTGAGTAATTGTTTTGATTATTGAGGAAATAGAGTAAAGGTTTAGATCTAGGAATGCTATCCCACCATTGTTCCAACTGTTCTGATGTTGATTAATTGATATTCTTGTTTTTTTCCCGGATCAAAAGAATTTTAATATTAAAGAATTTAACTTATTAGTAATTTATTTGAAGGGAGTATTTGAATGGATTGTATAGTATATAATATGTTGGGTAGAATAATCATTTTAATAATAATTAATCTTTCTTCTGTAGTGAAAGTTATTGTATTCCATTTTAAAAATAGATTTTGAATATTTTCAAAACACTTATTATAATTTTATTGTATTATTGTTTTGATGATTTTGGGCGGCCACAGTGGTGCAGTGGTTAGCATTGCCGCCTCACAGCAAGAGGTTCTCCGGTTCGATCCTCGGCTGGGGTACCTTCTGCTGGAGTTCTGCATCCCTCCCTGTGGTGGCGGGTCGGTCTCCTCCTCTCGTCCCTCCTCCCCACATCCCAAAGACATGCTGCAGGTGGATTGGACACTCTAAATTGGCCCTAGGTGTGCGTGTGGAGTGTGCCTTCTGTGAAGGTTAGGCGGCGGCTGGCAACTGGCACAAACTCCACTGCCTGCCATTCATTCAATGTGCAAGGTGATCCGCTGTGGCGACCCTACGGAAAAAAAAGAAGAAAGAAAGAAGAAGAAGATTGTTTTGATGATTTTAGCTAGAATTATTCCTAAATAAGTAATTTGATCTGTACTAGTTAACTGCTGACAGTTATAGTTAGATTTGTTATTTGCATTTGAGTATATGGGTAAAAAATTAGTTTTGTTGTCATTAAAAGACAGCCCAGACATCTTTGGAAAAATCTTAATTGAATCAAACAGGGCTGATATTGAAGAATCATTTCCTTTTGTATAGATACGAACATCATCTGTGAATAATTGAATTTTAGCTGTTATATCTTTTTCAAGCTCTAAACCCTCTATTTTATTATTATTCCTAATATCATTAGCCCACGGTTCCATTATCATTGTAAACAACAATGGAGATTGTGGGCAACCTTGCTTGGTACCTTTTATGATAGGAATTTTATTTGAAGTATAAGTACCTAATTTGATATAAGCAAATGTACCATCATACAAGTGTTTTAGTAGATTAATAAAATTGTATGAAAAATTTAAACACTCCAATAATGTGAACAAGTAATCCCAATTAATTGAGTCAAAAGTGGCATTTTTGTCCAAACTAATTAAAGTTAGGTTCTTTTTTTTTCTTTTGTGAGAAGTCAATAAGGGCTAATGTTCATTTTATATTATCATGAGTGTTTCTATTGATTACAAAACTTGTCTGATCCTCATCAATTAATTGGGGTAAAAACATTTTTAGTCTTTCAGTGAAAATGTTCATAAACATCTTGTAGTCAGTATTTAATAAGGAAATAGGTCTGTAAGAGGAACAATATTTAGGGTTTTTGTTATGTTTTAAGATAGGTAAAATTAATGTATATTTCCATGAGGGAGGTATTATGAAGTTGTTTTGAGCAGTACTATATACTTTATGGAGTAATGACATAGCTGATTTGGGTATAACTTTGTATATTTCTGGTATGATATCATCATTTCCAGGTGCCTTATTTTGCTTGAGCTTATTGATTTGAGTTTGTATGTCGGCTAGGGTAATTTGTTATTAAATAAGTTCTATTTGTTGTTTTTTAAGTTTATTATGAAGATTTGTATTAATAAAATGCTTAATGTTGTCTTTACTTTCGATATTATGTGTATCTTGGTTAATTGTATGAAAGTGACTTCTAAATTCTTCTATTATATCTTGTATATTGTATACTTCTTTCTTTTTCTTCAGGGAATATATTTCTTTAATATGGTTATGTTTATTCATTCTTTTAGTTTTATTCTTGAGATCAGTTAAGTGTTTAGGGTTTAGTGAATAAGCAAGGAATTTATATTTTTGTAATGTAATCATTGTCTTATGATGTAGTATGTTTCTATATTCTTCGTTTAATTTGCTTATTTCCTCTCTAATATTTTTAGAAGAAAGATTGTCTCTATTTTTGAGATGCAATAAATCAAGCTTGTTCTGTAATGTTTCCATATCGTTATCCCATGTTTTCCTTTTATTGTAATACCATATGTTAATTTGTCCATATAAGTAAGCTTTTAGTGCATCCCAAACATATATGTCATGAGTATTAGATGCTGAATTTATATCTATAAAATTTTGTATTTCTTCTTTTAAAAATGACTGAAAATCTTTAAGTTGGATAAGATATGCAGGTATTCTTTTTATTTGTGCAAGAAATGATTTTGCTGTTATTTAAGTAATTTATAATTTGTGTGGAGAATAGTATTCTATTGATTCTGGAATATGATTTGTGTCTATTGGACTAGAATGTGTATTTTAGAGAGCTATGATCAGTGAAGTCAAAAATATCTTTGAGCAGGTAGGAGTCTATCAATTTTTTAATTGTTTTGCTTGAGGGGTAATTTTTCTATTTGCTAAAGTGGTTGTATCTTTTAAATCTAGAATACAATTAAAGTCCCCTGCCATGATAATATTTTCCTCAGACTGAGATATTATTTGAGATAAAAGTTGTTTGATAGTATTAGTACCTATTCCCGGTAACCAGTAGTCATTTATTATTGTATATATTTTTTTTTATTTATTTCAATAATGGCTAAACATAGCTACCCTTTATTATCTTGATATGTTTTAATCATTTTTGGTAAAGGAAGTTATTTGTCCCATAAAATTGCAACCCCCTTTTCTTTTTTGTATATACTGAGCTTGCGATGATTGTATATTTATTTGTGTTCAAGAACTTAATATTATCTCCTATTAAATGAGTTTCTTGTAAAAAATTAAGTTTGGTTTATGTAGAGCTATATATTTAAACAAACTACCTCTTTTGATGGGGTTATTTAGACCATTTATATTAATTGATAAGCCTTTTAATATAGTAATGTTATATAGGTATGGGTGTATGATTAATTAATAACATATCAATATAAAATGTGTAATTTGAGAATCTCTTTCCAACCATAAACTTGTTCATTCTGCAAGTACTATACATTGATTCATAGTGGGAAACACATATATCATGAGCATTGTAACTTATACTTATATTTGGCTAGATTAAAATGGATGTCAAAAGAAACTGTTTTTTAACAATGAACATATAATACAGATTATAAAAACACAATTTAGCTCCCCGCCTGGAGTTATAAACTCCCTGTCTCAATGACATTTGCCACTGAGATCGAACCCTTAACCTGTAGCAACAGAACGCAGCTACCACCAGTAATATGTATTAAGTAATAGTGATTACATATAAAACTAGTGATTATTTTAACTTAAATCTATTAAAATTTAACTAGATATATTTCATCTGATATAGTATGTTAATCACGAAAATGAAATACAATGTAAATTATTGTGTATGTGTAAAACATAGAAAAAATTATTAGCTAGTTTCTAATATAAAGTATCATAAGGATAGTATATAACTATCTATTTGACTAATTACTATTTAACTGCTTTTAACTTAGTATAATATGATATTAATATCTATCAATAGTTATTTAAACTATTTCGTATTAATAATTTTCTTCAAACAAGGATATATACAGTCAGAAACAGATTTCTTAGATCTATTATGTTAACAGAAGTATTGTAAGTTATCAAATATACATTAATTAATCACATTTTGTTTCCTTTCTCACAAATATATATATATATATATATATATATATATATATATATATATATATGTGTGTGTGTGTATGTGTGTGTGTGTGTGTGTGTGTGTGTGTGTGTGTGTGTGTGTGTGTGTGTATGCGATATAGAAGATGGAGAGATATTTGTCTAAATCATTCAAATGAATCTCTCAAAATTCCTCTGAATGTAACACATACTGTCTTATATTGAAATGTAATATTCTACTAAAAACAATAAGCAAGTGAAAATATAGCACTAAGCAGTCCAAAATTTCCCTGTCCCAGTGTTCTCACCATAGTAATCCAATAAAGAATACAGATTCACATTTCATCCTTTGAGAGAAGTGGGCAAACTTGTCTTACAAATCTTAGAAAAATGTACTAATAAGTATAATACTGTCCACACATATTCAAGTTTTAAGTAACACAACAGTGAGTCCCACAAATCACTTTATGTTCATCTGTCCACAAGCATCAAGAAGTCAGCTCTCATTAACTAATAATAATTTTTATGTACAATAAGTCTAGTAAATATAAAATAAACCTTTAAAATAGGATCCGGGTGACCAGTATACTTTGCAGAAGGAATACTACCCTTAGAGATAAAAAGGACACTTACGTAGCTGCATTTTCCAAAAACACAGATGCTTAACAGATGAATGGATCGATGAGTAGATGTAGGCAAAAAACTCTAGGTATTGGTGCAGACAAAAAAAAAAAATCTTAAAAAATAGAAAATATTTACATTAGTGAATGCTATATATAAAATGGAGCTTGCAATGAGGAACCTTACTACCAGCATCTATTATCTCTGCTTTTATGATATACAGTTGGCTTCTTGCTGGACATTAGCATTTTATTTTATCTAGTAACAGTAAAATAGCCCAAGTCTCACTGAGCCTAATGGATGTTTTGGAATGTTGTCTAGTCTTCCCTGCATTGATTTACAATTTACAATTCATCTAAAGTCTGTGTAAAAGCATAAAGGTATTATAAACAGGTATGGTTATTGTCTCAGAAATGTATGATTCACCAGAAAACAATAGGCATTCATAAGTTGAACATGGATTACCAAATCCACTGTTCTACTTTAGTAAAGTTTTTTTTAAGTGTCAATATCAAACTTCAGTTGGCTGATCACACCTGAATGTAGCTTTACATGAAAATCCTAATAAAGTACAGCCTAGCACTCAGCATTCCCCTTGGGCCTCTGTGTTAAATATTGTTTTACTCTCTGCTTCAGTATTTATATCTGTTCTTTTCAGGCATCTGCGCACACTGTACACAAATCCCTCCAATCAAAATATTCACATAGGCAAAGAAATCACACAGCTGCTTTGGATGAATTGACAAGCAATATCACAATTACTTAAAAATGGAACAATGTAGTATAAGCAGTTTTAAGAGTCTAACAGAAAGAAAATGAAAAACACCTTCTCCAGTTATTGTTCTTCTTTACCTTGCTTCTCCTATACATCATGTGCTATGCCCCGGGAGAGCTCACTCCCCAGTGTCATGTATGTGAAAGTATTATTTCAGCTATTCCCACCATAATGGTATTATTTCCCATAGCTCTTACTTCTTTCCTCAAGAATTCTGGATATAGCTGAACATAATGGGAAGTGGCAAATCAGGATCAATGTATAGCCATTACTTATATTTCACTTAAACTTTAATAGAGCCACAGGTTTGAGTCATCACAGGTTTGTTTGGCAATAAGTGCAAAACTGTACTGTCTAACATTATTGATTTGTTTTATCTGTGATTTATGAGAAAAATCAGGGACAGGGTAAAAGATGTAAGACAAAATTTAGATACATTTTGCAAAATCAGGTGCAGTCGATAGGCAATGTTTTCTGTATAAATCTTAACTTCCCTGTATACCTCTTAGCATCTTTGCTCATGAAATCTAGTCATAGCAAAAACAATGGAAATAAAATTAGGGAAAAATATTTAAATATAACTCTAATTAAGTTACAAGTTAATAAAGCACCATGTTTTGCATCAGCATACAGTTTATAAGCTGTAAGAAGTATGAAACACTAATGTCCATCTTTACAGACTTCTCCGAGATCCTCAGTGATTTACCAATAAATCAAAAAACATTATAAGGGATGGGGGAAACTGAGAAAAAGCCAGGATTCTGTAAAACAAGGTATGAATGTCAGGAATTTAATCCACAAGCAAACATTTTTGTGTAAGAGAATATGTTTCAGGCAGTGGGGAAAAACTGATAAAATAAACTGGAGCAGAAGTGGAAAAATTGTTCATTTATGTGGCTTATATAATAGTACTTTTATAAATTTTAAGTAGAACACTATAAAATAAGAAGGTCAGTTCTGCAAAAGCAGTAACTCATATGCACAATTGCTCACACTCACCCACACTCACACAATCACATACTCTTGTAAACCCATACACATTTGGACTCAAACACATACAGACTGTGAAGTTAAGATTTGTCTCCTTTCTGTACAAAATATTGCATTACTCATTTTCTGCCATATACATTGTAAACACACTTTGTGCTCATAGCATAAAAGTTGCAAGCTTATAAATTACTCATAAGACAGCAGTAGCTAATTACAGTACTACATTGCAGTTGAATGTTGCCCTCTCAAGAATCATATTATGTACGATGACAAGGAATACACAAATCAGTCACTTCTCTGCTTCTGCCAAACTTTCCACTTCCTGTATGTGCTTGTCCATTAGCGCGGATGTCATGTGGGTGCTTTGCACATCCGAGAATGTGAGAAAAAAGTTAAGGAGAAGATTTCTTTGCTGGTAACATGGTCCAGGAATGCCTGAATCTCGCTGATGATCGTCGCAAGGTAATTATTGAGTGAAATACCTTCTTATATGTAATCCACGGGAAAATCAGTTTAAAATGTTAATGAGCCTTTTTTTTCCTTCCTCTGCTCTTCTCTTTACAGGAAAAATAACAGTATGAGCCTCGAGAGCCCAAACCAAGCAGATTACATTGTGTAAAGCATGTATGACCAATTCCATAGAACAAGTTAACCAATGCATTTGAAATTATATTAAGAATAATCTATACAGATCTGAACCATAGTCATAACATTATTTTTTAAATCTTTAGACCAAAAAAAAAAAAAACACATATAGATAGCACTTCCCAAACACATACAGATAGCATTTCCCAAATATATGCTTGTCTATTAAAAGCCATAACAAATGTCCTATCTTAGATTTATATCTGTAAAAGACACTATACATATTAGTTAATTATATATAACATGTTTTGTCTTGATGTTATTAATGTATTAGAGGTGTCTTATAAAAGCTGTTATATGAATATTTAACTGTATTTTGGCTATATCAAGTTAAATCATATATTAAGACCCATAATAATTAAGTTATTACTATATTTTGGGAAAATACCATACTATTATGATTTATACTATAAGGGTAGTAGTGATTGCTAATAGCAGATGAATAATAATGTTTATCAGTGAGAAAGAGAAGTTATATGCAGTAATATAATGATTAATATTAAAATTTTGAAATAGATGTAAACCTTATATATGCTTAACATAACAGATGGAAAGATGAGCTTACCTTGTAAATAGATTATAACTGTATAGATTTGCTAACAGTTTAAAGTCCAAAACAACAAGACATTGTATTAGAAAAAAATGTCTTATGTTCATTTACTTTTCAATCTCTTTTGTTTTTCATTAGTTTTCCATGTGGAATTAGATGCCAATCTTTTAAGAGATGAATTAGCCCATTCCATTTCTTCTAATTTTTCCAATATTTTATGATTTTTAACAAAGGACAGTGCAGAATCCAGATCATCAAACATCTTGGGATCCTCTGGAAGGAAGACTTTCAATCTTGCAGGGAACAAAAGGTGAGTCTTTATTTGTATTTTCTTTAGTTCTTTAATCAATGGTAAAAATACTTTCCTCTTAGTAATGACCTGTGTAGAGTAGTCATTGTCAAAACAGATTATTGAATCATTGTATTTTAGTGGAGACTTAGACCAAGCTGTCTTTAATACCAACTCTTTGTCCGATGAAGACAAGTATTTAACAATGACTGATCTGGGTTGCTTTCTGTTAGTGCTGCTTACTGCAGTTAGTGCTCAATGTGCTCTTTCTATTCCAAAAGACAGAGCTTCTGGTAAGTCAAGTGTTTTAGGTTTCCAGTTGTTAAGGAAAGTAGCCATGTTATTGCCCTCAATATTTTCAGGAAGTCCAAAAATCCTTAGATTGTTTTGATGGGATCTGTTTTCAAGATCATCCAACTTGCTTTGTAACATAGTATTTTGTTTAAGTAGAAATTCAGTATTGTTTTCATTCTCCAGAATTCTGCCAATCATGTCATTTAAGGATTCCTCTATATTAGATATTTGGATTTTCTGTAGCTTCAAATCATCATTTAGTAGTTCCATTTGTTTAGTGGCTTTTTCTTTAAAGCTGTCTATTTTTGAGTCAATTTTGTCAGTTTTTGTAGTTAAGTCCTGAATGTTGGATATTAGAGTTTGTAAGTCTCTTTTCATACTGGAGTCCTGACTGCCTGTCTTAGAGTGACTCATGTTGGAATTCTCTTCAGATGAATTGTGATTTTTCCAAGTAGATTTTTGACTGGAACATTTGTCCACTTTTGTTTTGTTTTTTTTTTAAATTTTCTTGTAAAAGAAGTTTAGATCTAAGATACTGTATAGAAAAAAATCCAAGTTTTCTTGTTTAAAGGACAAAAATCCAGTAAAGAAAATTATCTTCAGTGGATCTGCTGAATTCTGCTGCTACACAGTACTCATGCTATCCACACACCCCCAGGCACAGATTTGCAATGTTCTTATAAACTTAGAAAGCAGCTAGAATAACAGGTTTTGCACTAGTACTCATTTTCTGAAAGATATGAAGTCTCAGACTCAAATGTTTCATTATTTAATGAGCTCACTAAATGAGGAAACATTTCAGTCTGAGATTTCATGTCCTCCAGTGGTTTCAGTCCTCAGTGGTTTGCCAGATTTTATGAAGAGCAGACATAAAACATGAGGCAATAATCTGGGTGTTCTGCAAAGTTTTGGAGAGTTGATAGGCATGAACCTGAGTGATTTACTAGAAAATCTTTATAAGGAACAGGGCAAAAATAAGAGGCAAAATCAGGCATGTTCTACAAAATTCTGGACAATTTGTTTATTTGTTTATTGACTGAGTGCTTACCAGATAAGTGAGTTGTTCTATTGATTCCTTTCAGACACAACCCTGGATCAACAGAAGTAAAAACAACACTTTACAAAAGTAAAATAAGACACTGAATTCATAAACATACTTCATACAGTTGAGATGTATTTTCTATAAGTTAAAGTTTAATTTCCATAAGTTGGTGCAGACTTCAGTGTTTTTGCCTTTCAACCACTGTAACAGGATAGGATTTCACTCTCCTATCTAATAGCCTGTTTTAGGCAACATTTTCCACAGAGGTACATTTCACTGGAGCTACACTGGCTTATAATGTAGTAATCATTTTTTTGTATTTAATTATTTATTCATTTATTCTCTTACACCCACTTTGTGCTGTTCAGGATCATTATTGAGGTAGGCAGAGATATCCTGACAACCTATGGGAGTAAGCCATAAAAACAGAAGAGATCCATAGATATTCCAAGGCCAATGAGTCTTATGATCATTCATGCCTTGTCAGTACCCTCCCTCAGGCAGCACCTCCTTTTTCTAGGAGGGCCATACCAATACAACCCAGAGTAAATTTACCCATCCAGTCATTAGTTTATGTTTAAAGTAAGATTGTGAATCACACATATGTAGGAGAAATTTATTCCAAAGAATTGGGAGGTGCTGACTTATAAACATGTCTCTCCACTGTGCTGTATTTATCTGTTGAAGATCTAGGCCCCTGGATCAAGATAGATCTCCCTTCAAAAGTGTGTAAGACACTAAGTAAAGGGAGAGCATTTCCTACCTCTCTTGTTAGCTCAGGGACTTTAGGCTTGTCATTTTATTGCTTAGGAACCTTTAAGGTCTTTTTAATTGTATGATATGTGTAGTGAGATACATCCTAAAGGGCAGTGTTGTACTTGATAGTTAGCCTGATGAATGCTGACTATTAAGGAATGATTATCTCTTTAACCTGTGATGATATTCCCTTGGCAATTAGGTGAGCTAAATAAAAGGATTTCCTGACAACTGTTGTCACCTGATGGTAAAAAGAAATGGAGCTATCAGCCCAAGTTTCTAGGTCCCTAACAACATTTTCATTTTGTAGTGGTGTGTGGGCTATACAGCACGATGAGGGGAGAGGTTGTGTACCAAAAGTGGCCCTGCACATTTTAGTACTGAGTTTGAGTTCATTTTTAGTACACTGAGGGTTTACTTGGGAGAGTTCATTCAGGAAAGTTTGGATATCATACGGTGACTTAATAACAACATCCAGTTTGCAGTCATCTGCAAAATTTTAGTGCCAGAGGTCTTGGCTCTCCACTTGGAGGTCTGAGAAGTAAATACCAAAAACAAGAGATCCCAGCACTGAGCCTGAGAGACACCACTGGTCACTTTCATACTTACTGATGAGGCATCTGTAGGCCACATTGTGTGGTCTCTGTCCTTCAGCCAGTTTATTATCTATCTAACCACATATGGGTTGATTTTTAAAGCAATTAGCATTTGTATGATGCCAGTATGGTGAATGGAGCTGAACATGTTCACCGGTTCAAGATACACTATCATGGCCACCATCTACAGTTTCTGTAATGCTTCTTAAGAAGTTTGCCAAGCTAACTAGACAGGATCTACCCTTCACAAAGAAAAACTGCTTAGAGTAAAGCCAAACAAGAGTCTTGATATCACAGTTTATGAGGTGAGTTATGATACTCCCCATGGTTTCACAGTTGAGGCTTTCTAAGGCTGATAGGATTTTAACTACTCAGGTCACTTGTAAGGCCACCTTTATCAAGCGGCATCGCCACTGTTGTTTACTACTCAGAGACAAAGCCAGCCACTAAACTTAAATAAAACAGGTTGGGTATTGTCTACAAAGGCATATTTAACACTATTATACAATCAGGTATATGTTACGTACTAGTAAATAAAGAGGCAATCAAAATGATTGTTGTATACCAGAAATCTGACAAAAGCAAGCATCTTGCATACTTTTTCTTATCCAGTTGTTACAGTATTATGAAATGTTTTATGGAGAGTTACAGACTCCTTGATAAGCTGAGCAAGGTGCTTAAATAGGGCAGACCCTGGCAGTACTGAATATTTTATCTTTGGCATTTGGTAAAATTATACCCTTGGAAAAGGATTCCATGCGTCCCATTCTGTCCACTGTCCCCCTTACTTTCCCCTCATCCTGGCCTTGCCACATCATTTAAATTAAAGATTTAAGCTGATAGTCTAGAGGCTGCTCCTTGGGCCTTAGAAGTTATGAGATTCTAGATGCTGTGAGGTACATTTTATAGTCCCCCCAGCCTTTTATCACAATTATGGCATGGACAAAAATCATAGTTAACTAAAAGAAATGTAGTCTTATTTTTCTTTCAAGAAAGAAATAAGTTGTGCCCAAGGCTTAATGAAGAAAGTTGACAAAAAAGTAGTTCCCAATAAACTGAGAAGACAAATGCTTGGAAAGATATGTGTATCATATCTTGGAATAGTGTCTATCTCCCTGTCAAAAGAAAAAAAAAAGAAAATATAGTCACCTTTTATGTATCCTTCAATGTTGGAATGGGATGAAAGTGAATTAATAAATGAATAATAAATGGACTCAGTCATATATTGGATGGTGCAGTGGTGAACTGGTAGCATTGTCACCTCACAGCAAGAAGTTCTCTGGTTCGATTCTTGACTGAGTGCCTTCTACGCAGAGTCTGAATGCCCTCCCTGTGTTTGTGTGGGTTTCCTCCAGGTGCTCCAGTTTCCTCCCACATTACAAACATACATGTCTGGAGTGTTTCTGTATGGGCCTCCACTGAATATTGGCTTTGTTCCAAGTTGGACTTTCACAGTAAACAAATGTTAAATAAATAAAAAATATATTTCAAGTTGCTGCTGTCATACAGCACAATGCACCTACATATCCCTTTACCCCCAGTGATTGTTTGAAAAGTTAAAGAAATAATGACCATACTGTCACAGCCCCACTAAAGCCAGAGTGACCTTCTGTGCATGCCTCTGAGGTTTGATTGTGAGGAGAATTTAAGAAATAATAATCTTACTGACTGTTTCTCACCTGCACCACCCCCACACACAAGCTATAGCAACAGTCTGTGAACACCTCTGAGCAGGACCAGTTGTAGAACAGGGGTTGCCTTTTATGTCTTATTTTTGAAAGATAATGACTTGTACTGCATGGCTCACCATGACTGCGCTCTGAATTTGGGAAAATGCATGCCTGTTAAGCACCATTCCTACAATGGAAAGGTTCTTAACAAGATTTTATTAAGTACCTCTCAATACTCTAGTTTGTGACTAGAGCTTAATAGTAGTACAGTAAGTAAGCCACAGTCACTACAAAAGAGCAGTGGGAAGTTGGTAAACACTTAATTTAGACTTTTTTTCTGAAGTCCTACTGAAGCAACTGTGTGCATTACTGTGTATGCAAGTGTCTGTGAGTGTGTAAACTTGTAGATGAAAGTACTTTGAGGCCCTTCTCACCCACTACACCTCCCACTGCCATACTTTGCAAGGGCTGGTGATGTTAGTCACTTTAAAGGTACCTTGTGACACTTTTCACATTATAGTCTCCCTGGTGCTTGTGGTAACTGCATAACACTATAGTACCAATAAGTAGATAAAGTGGATATAAGAAGTGTACACACCCCTGTTAAAATGCCAGGTTTTTGTGATATAAAAAAATGAGACCACAATAAATCATTTCCAAACTTTTCCCACATTTAAGGTGACATAATCTGTACAATTCAATTGAAAATCAAACAAATCTGTTAGGGAAAAAATATAAAACATAAAAAATGTACAATAAGCTGGTTGCATAAGTGTGCATACCCTTAAAATAATACTTTGTTGAAGCACATTTTGATTTAATTACAGTATTCAGTCTTCTTGGGTACACACCTGACATCAATTAATGATACTCTGATTAACCCCATATAAATTAAAGCTCTCCTAGTAGGATTTTCCTGACATTTACTCAGATGCCTGCTACAGCAAAAGCAATGGTTCGCAGAGAGCTTACAAAGCATCAAAGGGATCTCATTGTTGAAAGGTATCAGTCAGGAGAAGGGTACAAAAAAATTTCCACAGCATTGGATATACCATGGAACACAGTGAAGACACTCATCAAAAAGTGGAGAAAATATGGGAGAACAGTGACGTTGCAAAGAACTGGACGTCCCTCCAAAATTGATGAAAAGACAAGACAAAAACTGGTCAGAGAGGCTGCCAAGAGACCTACAGCAACACTGAAGGAGCTGCAGGAATTTCTGGCAAGTACTGGTTGTGTACTACATGTGACAACAATCTCCCATATTCTTCATATGTCTGGGCTATGGGGTAGCATTGCAAGATGGAAGCCTTTTCTTACACAGAAAAACATCCAGGCCCAGCTAAAATTTGCAAACCAATATATCAAGTCTCCCAAAAGGATATGGGAAAATGTGTTATGGTCTGTTGAAACAAAGGTTGAACTTTTTGGCCACAATTCCAAAAGGTATGTTTAGCTCAAAAACAACATTTTGCATCACCAAAAGAACACCATCCCCACGGTGAAGCATGGTGGTGGTAGTATCATGCTTTGGGGTTGCTTTTCTTCAGCTGGAACTGGGGCTTTAGTCAAGGTGGCAGGAATTATGAACATTTCCAAATACCAGTCACTTTTGGCCCAAAACCTTTAAGCGTCTGCTGCGTTGCGTTGCAGTCGTGCTGCTGGTACTGCCACTACAGGAGCGAGAAGTTGCATGGCGACGTGGACCTTCAGCTGTTTGTGTTGCTGTCCTACGTCCATGTGGCCGATGGCCAATTCCCAACACATGCTCTAACACAGACATTCCACGGTCGAGAATTGCCACCATCTCACCCAACTGTCTATCCATGACCTCAGCATTATAACAGTGGGCATCAGCAAGATCACGGATGTTGTCACCCACAGCAGGAAGAGTTGCATTCGTAACCCTGAGAATCTGTTGTTATGTTCGTTACATGCCTGTGCCTCCATGATGGTCTGAAACATGCGTCTGGTTCATAGGTTCATAGGTTCATAGGTAGGTACTAGGCTATCAGCCCAAGGGCCTAAGTAAGCTTAGCCAACAAGGTTCCCTGGCTTACGCCACCCAAGAAAGTTATTTTCCTGTGTCCCTGTCGAGCAGAGCCACAGATGTGATCCCTGGGATGTATTTCCTGTTTCCCATCCACTCATCAAGATTTTTCTTGAAGAGTGTTAATGAGGAATTTTGCTTGAAATAGATGGGTAGCTTGTTCCAGAGTTTAGGAAGACTCTGGGACAGGAATCTATCGCTCCAACATGTCCTGTTTATTGTGCTGACAAGGTTTAGGTCCCTAGAGTGTGTAGCTTGGAGGGACTGAGGTTCCTTTATGTGTAGCATGTCCAACAGCTCTGGGTTTGACATAGCTTTATATGCTAGGCAGAGATCACCTTGGAGTAGGCGATATGCTATGGAGTAAAGCTGGAGTTTTTTGAGTTGGTCAGTGTAGGGCATCTGTTTGAGGCCAGTAATCCTCTTTGTCTGGTACTTCTGTAGCCTTTCCAGCTGCTGCAGATGTCTTGTGAGGTACATTCCAAAAGGGGCATTGTACTCTATAATGGGTCTAATGAGTGTAAGTAGAGGGGAACAATGACCTCTTTTCTCCTGGATGAGAACCCTTTTGTGAAGAGTTGTGCCATGTAGAAGGATTTCCTGACTACTGTGGCGATGTGATTATCAAAGGAGAGGCTACTGTCCACCTGGATCCCAAGGTCTCTTATCACACATTCAGCATTAAGTAGACTGCCGACTATGTGGTAGTTCATGGCTACAGAGTTTTTACTAAAGGGGATGACAATGCACTTTTTGGCATTGAGCTTGAGGCCATGGCTCTGACACCAGGCATCTGTCTCAGTGAGGCCCTTCTGTAGGATGTCCACATCATTTGGGGACACAACTATGACTCCTAGTTTGCAGTCATCTGCAAACTTCATTAGCCAAAGGCCTTCTGTGTTAGCCTGTACTTCAGAGAAGTAGATACCAAACAGGAGAAGTCCCAGAACCGGCCCCTGTGGTACTCCACTTGTCACTGGCTTGAAGTCAGATTTGGAGTCTGCACCTTTTACAGTGTGGGTTCTGTCAATGAGCCAGTTGGCAACCCATCTTGTGACGTAGGGATTTATACCTTGTTTAGTGAATTTAGCTATAATTCCAGAATGGGGGATGGTGTTGAAAGCCTTGGCAAGGTCAAGACAGGCTGTGTGAACCACCTTACCCTCATCTAAGGCTTTGGTGAGTGCCTCAAAGAAGTTGATCAGGTTCAGGAGGCATGATCTGCCTTTCACAAACCCGAACTGGGTGGAGACCAGAGTTTGGAGGTTACCAATGTCTTTGTTTATGAGTTCCATGATGACACCCACTGTGGCACTTATGACAGGGGCATGACAGGCAGAAGTCCTCATTTGAGCGTCCCTGTCTGTCCACCTGTGTGGGACCTCACCTGTTATCTGGCTATGGCTGGTGTCTACAGGCCCCCTTGCTATAGTCACCACACTTGTCTGTCCCATGCCACCACCCGCCAGCTGTCCATTATCTATGGCCACTGGTGATGGGGCATGTGTGGGCATTGTGACTGTGTGTGGGGATGGGGTGGACAGCAATGGGATGCCAGCCAATGGCACAGATTCAGCCCCTGACAACCCTACCTGTGCCTCACTATGCCTATCATCATTGTCAGAGTCTGCAGAGACACTGACATCAGTTTCCAATTGGAAGGGACCCCAACCCCCATTGTCACCTGTGAGGGGAAGACAATATATGTAAATTAATACCTGTACATTATGGTTGGCTGCCACGCACACACACATGCACAAAGATGCTTACAGGTGAGGTGGCACAAAGCTATTACACAGACCTCACATTACCCAAAAGGTGACATGCATGACACACAGCCCTCAACATCATGCATTGCAGCCATTCTTAATCCTTGTTACTAACAATATACATCTCTGGAAATACATGAGTACTGTTAGTAGGTGACGTCCATTCCCCTAACACACACTGCACCCATGTACACATTATTATTGTTCACCTGTATAGTACAGTGACAACTACTGTAGACCAAACCTCACAACTGTACAAATCATTGAAGAATGTGTAGATGTCAGGCACATATGCTTGCTCTGTTCCTCACAACCTCTATGTGTTTGTCTGACACATAACTGGGATGACATAAGGATTGCTGTCACTTATTAATGACATACATTTGATTTGCAGCCCTCATAACCAGCAGTGAATGTATGTTCAAACAAGTCCTGTTACACCAACAACCTTCTAAGCTTAAAATGGATATGATAAGTGTACACACCCCTGTTAATATGCCAGGCTCTTATATTATATAAAATGAGACCACAATACTGCATTCAAAAACATTACCCACCTTAAATGTGACATATGACCTGTGCAATCCAATCGAGAAACAAACAAATGTGTTAGATGTGAAATATACTGAGTGAGATGCGTACGATATGGTGGTTGCATAAGTGTGAACACCCTTAAACCAATGCTATTTTGAAGCACCTGTTAAGTGAACTACAGCAGTCACTCTTCCTGGGAAGGGGTATATCAGCATGGCACATCTTGACTTGGCATTATTTGGGCAGTCTTCCCTGCAAAGGTCCCCCAACTCTGTCAGATTGCAAGGCCAGCTCATGTGCACACCCATTGGAGGTCACACTGGGGGTTTACTATCTGTGTTAAGTCTGGACTCTGGCTGGGCTACTTCCTACCCTTGATTGTGTTCAGGTGTAGTCATTCTTAGGTAGCTTTGGATGTATGCTTCAGGTCATTGTCATGTTGGAAGCTGAAACCCCTCTCCACCCTCAGCCATCCTGCAGATGCTTGATGGATTTGGCTCACACGTGAGTGTTATTTGAAACTGTTCATAATTCCCTCCACTGTGTCTACAGGGCTAGTTCCAGCTAATGAACAGCAACCCCAAAGCAGGGCAATGCTACTAGTATGTTTCAACATGTGGATGGTGGTCTTTAGGTGAAGTGAGGTGTTGCTTGTGCACCAGACATTCCTTTAGGGATAGTGGCTGTAAGTTTGAACCTTGGTCTCATTACCACATAACACATTTCTACACATGCCTTTGGGAGACTTGATGTTATGTTTTACTACTTGTACACACCCCTGGATGGTGTTTGGTGTGGGTAAATGCTTCTGTCTACTGACCCTACCCCATAGGCCCGACTTATGCAGAATCCGGGAGATTGTTGTAACATGTGGTACACAACCAGTACTTTTCAGAGATTCCTGCAACTCGCTCATTGTTGCTGTATGTCTCCTGGCAGCCTCCCTGACCAGTTATTGACATGTCTTTTCATCTGTTTTGGAGGGACATCTGGTTCATTTCAACAGCACTGTTGCCCCATATTTAATCCACCTTTTGATGACTCTCTCCACTGTGTTTCATGGTATATGCAATGCTGTGGTAATGTTGTTGTACCCTACTCCTGACTTATACCATTCAAATATGAAATTCCTTTGATACTTTGTAAGATGTCTGCAAGCATTGGCTGCTTCTGTTACAGGCAGCTGAGCAAATGTCATGAATATACTGTTCGGACAGCAGACCATTATTTGGTGTTACACTGAGTCCCTGTACTTGATGGCAGGTGTGTACCCAAGCAGACTGAATGCTGTCAGTACATCACAAGCTGCTTCAACAATATGTTATTTGGAGGGTGTGCACACATATGCATCCAGCATATTGTAAGGTTTGTATATTCTATATTTGCTGCTTTGCTTTACAAGTGAATTGTTCATGTTATAGGTCACATTAAAGGCTGGAAAAGGTGTGAAATGTAATATTGCGGTCTCTTGTTGTATATATCAGAAACACCTGGCATCTTAACAGGGGTGTGTACACTGTTGTGTCCACTGTATAAGATTAATGTTTCATACATGTCCCTAACTTAGGCCATTTGTCCCCCCATTTTGTTGGTCTCTGTCCAGACATCTTGCACTGATAGGTTGTGAGATATACTACAGGAGTGTTACATACCCTTCAGATAGGCCCCCGTTGTGACCACTGTGATGCACTGCAGTTAACCCCACCACAAATGATCATGCACATCAAGCAATATGGCTAGGAGTGACAGTTGTGTGCATGGCAAATAGCATGGTCTTAACATGCTCGGGGTATTGGCAAACCACAACAAAACAATTCCATGCTCACCAGCTACAGGCTGCTGTCCCACATGCAGACCAGAGAGACCTAGGTAGTTGTGGGAGAGAGGTATTGTCAGCGGACTCACATGTGGCCTTGGTACAGGGTGGATGCAGCATTTCTGCACATTAACAGTATAACCCCCAATACTATAAAATATGCTGCCCATCACCATAGATGTGCACTTCTGTGCATTACAAAGCCCCGTCCACAAATGCTATCTGATCTGACATATGCATATAGATACTCTACAGATACAACTATGTATGCTACAGTAGTCTAGTAATCTGCACTGGAGCCTTACCTGCACACTCCTCATCCATTGTATGGGTGCCACCCACCTCCACAATGTTGGATTCTGGATCTTGATGTTGGGGTGGGGTGGGTGCACCAAGGTTGGTGAGGAGCTCCTCAGTGGGCATCAGTGGGGCCTGCATGGCTGGGCCTCCACCTGTGGCTATGCGGTCCCTGGCTACGGCAGCAGCCCTTCTCTGGGCATTGCATATGAGGTCGGTTGCATGATGCCGGACCTGCTCATATGTTCATGCGTGCAGGCCGACATCATTTACCCTGTGGACGAGGTCATTCTACAGGGCGGTCCTCTCCCACAGATGTTGTGTATGGCCAAACATTATACCATAGTTATCGATGATGGTTGCAATAATCAAAGCTGTCTCTGCCTCTGTGAAAGGCAGATACCTTGCATGCTGCATTTCACCTGGAAGACATAAACAGGGAAACATATCAAAGGACCTCATACATTTGGCAACAGTATGGACAGAAATTGCACAGCAACAGTGGATATTTGTAGCCACCACTCACAACCACACCATACCCCTGCAATCTATGAGTACAGTATCAGCTCGCATTGTATTCCTGGCCCTGATGTGTCATATTCCCCTCATTGAGGGACAATTAACTGCATAATCCTCTATTCCTCATTCATTTCTGTGTAGAGGGATGACAATGGCCATCTTCCATGTGGATGGGATGTGGATGGTGCCGAGGCTGTGTTTGACTACAGTGTGTGATGGAGCTGGGAGCACATGCCTGAGTTCATATAGGATGCAGACAGGGATCTTATCAGGCCCCATGGAGACTTAGTGTTGTTGCCTTTCAGTAGGCAATATGTACCTGCTCACTGTTGATGAGGGGAGGGGTGTGGATGATGTGCATATCCACCTATACGGATGGGGGGACAGGGGGGTGATGTTACCACCTAACCTGTCTGATGCAGGTTGCCTATAGCCATGGCATGTGTGTATGAGGTGTGATTGACCACCAGTATGGGGTGAACTGTGTTGTTGCCTCTGAGACTGACAACATATGCGGAGACAGCGTTGTGATTGGCCTTGGTGGTGTGGATGTGTCTGATTTGTATTCATAGTTAGCCTTACAGTTAATCACCTGTGACCTTATATACTTGTTCAGATAGAGGTGGACATGGTTCCAAGTTGTTGCCTGAATGTATGTGGCCCTGTACATCCAATATAGCAACCTATTATGTGGTTTGTGTATTGCTGCTGTCTACCAAAGGGGATTACTCTACCATGGTGGAGGTGGGTTTTTCAGGTCAGGTATTGCTGAGTCAATACAGTTACTGTGGATATATAAAGTATGCACACCCCTGTTACAATGCCTGGTCTTTGTGCTATCCAAACATGACACCACAATAACTAATTTCAAAATAATTCCCACCTTTAATGTGACCTATAGCCTGTACAATTCAATTGAAAAACATAACAATCTGTTGGGGAAAACATGCAAACTAAAATAAGTACAGTAAGCTGGTTGCATGAATGTGCACACCCTTAAACTGATACTTTGTTGAAGCACCTATTGAAATAATTACAGCATTGAGTCTTCTTGGGTCAGAGTCTATCAGCATGGCACATCTTTACTTGGCAATAGTTGCCCACTCTTTCTTGCAACAGCTCACCAAATCTGTCAACGTGCGAGGGCATCTCTTGTGCACAGCCCTATTCAGGTCAATGCACAGATTTCCTATTGAATTTAATTCTGTGCTCTGGCTGGGACATTCCAGAACTGTAATTTTCATCTGGTGGAGCCATTGTTTTGTTGCTTTGAATGTATGCTTGGGGTCATTGTCATGTTGACAGGTAAAATCCCTCTTGGATGTATGCTTGGGGCCATTGTCGTGTTGACAGGTAAAATCCCTCTTTATCTTCAGCTTTCTAGCAGATGACTGAATGTTTTGGTTGGGACAAAACTGATTGGTAAGTGGAACTGTTTATAACTACCTCTATCATGACTAAAGCCCCATTTCCAACTGAAGAAAAGCAACCCCAAAGCATGATACTGCCACCACCATGCTTTACAGGGGGATGTTCTTTTGCTGATGCAAAGTGTTGTTTTGGGTGAAACATACCTTTTGGAATTGTGAGCCAAAGGTTTAACCTTGGTCTCATCAGACCATGACACATTTTCCAACATGCTTTTGGGAGACTTGATGTAGTGTTTGGCAATGTTTGTCTGGCCCTGGATGTTTTTCTGTGTAAGAAAAGACATCTGTCTTGCAACCCTGCCCCATAGACCAGACATATTGGGACTAGAGGAGACTGTTGTCACATATGGTACACAACCAGTACTTGCCAGACATTCCTGCAGCTCCTTCAGTGTTGCTGTAGGTCTCCTGGCAGCTTCCAGGGCCAGTTGTCATCTTGTCTTTTCATCAATTTTGGATGGATGTCCAGGTGTTTGCAATGTCACTGTTGTCCCATATGTTGTCCACTGTTTGATGACTGTCTGCACTGCTTTCCATGGTATATCCAATGTTGGGGACAGTTTTTTCTACTCTTCTCTTGACTGATACCTTTCCACAATGATATCCCTTTGATGCTTTCTAAGCTCTCTGCAAAACATGGCTTTTGCTGTAGCAGGCAACTGGGTAAATCTCACAAAAATCCTACTAGGACAGCTGAACATTATTTGGGGTTAATCAGAGTTTCTTTAATTAATGGCATGTGTGTACCCAAGAAGACTGAATGTTGTAATTACAGCAAGAGGTGCTTCAAAAAAGTATTAGTTTAAGGGTGTGCACATTTATGCAACCAGCTTATAGTAAGTTTTTTATGTTTTATATTTTCTCCCATAACAGATTTGTTTGTTTTTCAATAGAATTGTACAGGTAATGGGTCACATTCAAGGTGGGAAACATTCTGAAATGATTTTCTGTGATCTCATTTTTGTATAGCATACAAACCTGGCATTTTAACAGGGGTGTGTGCCTACACTTTTGATATCCACTGTATGTGGGTGCTCATATAGCTGTTTGTGGTATGCATGGACAGAGGGTCACAACACAGTTGGACACTTCTCCGATTACAACCTAATAATCATGCCTAGTACTCATATCTATGTCAGGACAATGCAACAACCAGTAGCTGTAGACATATATGTCTGTTGTATGCACTGAAACTGATATTATGCATGTACAGAATGTACAACGTATTTACCTGACTGCTTGCAACCCATGTCAGTTGTTTTGTGCCTTCCAGCTGAACATACGCATACATACATGTGCTCAGGTGATACCTGGTATACATTTCTGTTCTGTGTTAGTATGACACACTGTATTTACAGTATTGCTGCTCAGTCCTACCTCTCAACCTGTTATAGCAGGACATCTGGACAATGGCACACATAAATGGGTGGCAAAGGCACATCAATATTGACACCATATTAATATTGCTGTAACATACATAAATAAGTTGATTGCACAGTAGCCTTTGACATCACAGTAATAACCTGGAGGATATCCGACATTCATAACTAGGCTATTATGTTACGATGTCAGTGTTCACAGACTTGTCAATGGTTTGCCTGAGATGACACAACTCTATGTGTAAGTGACTACAGCTATCAGACACACATGCTTATTGTCCAGCGGAACACTGTACAGTTGAAAGGTGTGATCTCACTATATCACATGCAGTTCAACACACACTTCTGCAACAGTACTTTACTATACGCATGCTCTGTATAGATCTCTTAGATTTACAAGACAAACATTTGTATCCTAGTTATATTCACAGGTAACATATGGATATGTACAACATCGCAGTAGCTGGCCTAGCAGCGGTACAATCAGTAGTGTTTGACAGACACTCCAGTAGTTGTCAGATGTGAGCTGTCCTTTCCTGGGGTGACTCAGGGGCCTGAGCTGTCACCTATGTCACTGCAGACAGAGCCATATGCTATGGCCATAGATGCTGTTCCGCAGTATATCAGTACAGCAAGTCTTGTTGAGACATATTCTTTCAACTTCCTATTTCCCACTATTACAGACCACCTACTGCATTCAATTACATGCTTACTTGTTTCACATACCTTTTTTTTGGAAGTAGATTGGGTAAGATAAGATCTTCAGTTCTGACTGTTGATGTACAGTCTTTTTCTCTGTTTTCTCTCGGTTTGTCTGTGTCTCTCAGCTAGAGGTATAGACCTGGTTTGAATAGGTGGCAGCTTGACATTTGTATGTAATGCTCATGACCAAGTGATGGCCTGTGCACCAATTGGTGTTCCCCACTTGCTAATTGTATGCAGAGCAGCTGTGTAGTTATTCCAATAGCCATTGTCATGGCAACACACTCCTATAATTGAGTAGCTCATGTGGGCATTGGCCCTTTATCTTGCCTGTGAGGAGGACATCCAGAAGGTGTGTGAGCTACAGCGCTACAGATGGCAGGTGGGAATACCTCTTACAACAAGACTTGTGGAGACAGGCCAACTAAATTATGGAGAAGGTTCCAGACTTAGGGACAGAATGTGAGTATTTCTGTTATATGGTTTGGATACTGCTAGTTTAACATGGTTTGTCTGGACATGCTAGTTCTGCATGGATTTCAGTCTGACAACATTATGTGTCTGCATAGCTCTCAACTGTATGGCTATCCACATAATGGCCAGAGGTTTACCTGTTATGTTTGGTTTGTTCCCCAGACAGCTGTCCTTGGTAAATCAGTAGCATACTCTGGGGGTTGCAGTCAGTAAATGCCAACATCCATTTGTGTTTCTGACTTCATATACTTTAGAAAAGATATGTTACAACAAACCTTGTAACGCCAGCAACATTCTCAGTTTATAACAGCAATATTTCAACTATGCCCCTATTTTTGGGCCTCTGTCTCTCAATTATGTCAGGCTTTGTCCAGATGTCATGCAGTAAGAGGTTGATAGGTATGGCCTATCATTATTTAGTGCTGTCATTCCTGATATCATCCCAGTGATGTTGTGGAATCCCACACATGCCATGGGTTAGAGGCCATAAATATGAGGGCAAAGTCAGGACAACATGTGGAACTTTGTTCATTCAAGAGGTCAGTGTATGGAGAATGCTCTTAGATGCCCTTGTAACAAATTTTATGTGGGGGAGAGTATGTTGTTGTTGTTTGTCTTTTTGGCTTTTCCCAGTCAGGGGTTGCCACAGTGGAACTCCAGTCTGCTAATGATTGGCAGTAGATTTTTATGGTGATGAGTTGCCAGCCCAATGCCCAACCTTCAACGAAGGCACGCCCATTCATGCATGTCTTTCGAACACCACTCGACCGTGGGGAGGACATGCAGACACCACACAGAAGGCACTCCAGCCGAGAATCGAACAGGAAAACCTATTGCTGTGAGGCAACAATGCTACCACTGCACCACTGCCATGTGGGGGAGAGTAAGTAGTGTTTTAAAATTAGGCTGTTAGAACATGTGAGAGATATTACTAATAAGAAAGAAGACAGTTCTATAGCTGTAGATTTTAATAAATCTCACAATAGGGACAGTAGTGGGTTACAAGGTACTGTTTTGGAAAAAGTCTGTTTCTCAGTTTGTTCGAGCAGTTATAAAAGAACAATTATTATGTAAAGAATCAATTTATATTTTTAAATTTGATACTTTATCCCCCAGGGGGTTAAATGAGGAGTGCAATTGGAGGCTGTGTATTTAAATATGTAATTAAGTGTTAATTGCTTCTTGTATTTAAGGCAAGTATTTTTTGAATTTTTTTACTCCTTAAAGGCTTTGGCCGAGACATCAGAGTATATTAAATTTGTGTGACTTACTGGCTGGTTGTTTTCCTGTTTACTATCTTCAGTCATTTTAGTTGTTTTGCAAAGAGGTCAGTGTATGTCTGGCCATTGTGTTCGGCCTATCATGATTTTGTAGCAGCATATTGTTTACTTAGTTGGACTGGGTAGTGGGGGCAGATGTCAGTGGCATGGGTCCTTTTGTATCCATCTGTGCATACTGCTCCAGTTATTGGTGGTCTATCAGCAGTATATGTTTGTATGGGTATTTTGAGACATGTCCCATAGCACCCCACAATTCTGGCTACACTGTGACTTGGCACAGTATATATAGGGGTATTGTATGACTCTCACTGAGGATATATCTGTCCACACAGCCGTTATACTGTAGTATTTGGTGGGCTTAATGGTATGTAGTTGTGACTGTGTTGCAATTGGTTGTATGTATGCAATTTCCCACCAGTGTCTGCTTGTCAGTACAGTTCTACCCTTGCAGTGCATGCTGTAGAAATTAATGCATATGTAATTCCCCAAAGCTGCTTTAGGGTAGTTATGTGTTGTCTTGACTGTATTTTGGATGGTACTTGGTGACATGCTTGCCAGCTCAGTGTAGATTCCCCAATGTTACATAGCTGCGCTCATAGGTCTCAACCCTCCAGGTGTTCATAGGACATACAGTTGTCTGCCTCATATATTTGGTCTTGTCCCCCTGACAGGTATGTATTGCTGACAATTCAGTGGGATGATGTGTGGAATTTACTCACTACATAATGACAGGCAATTGATTTCTCAGACATATGATATTGCATTCAACATATGTTAGGACAGACGGTGTTACTGCAGCAACTTGCACAGTTTATCTACCCAATTATTTCCAATGTGTCCCTATTTCTATCCCCTGGTCCCTCCACTTTGTCTGGCTTGGTCCAGACTCCTCGTACTAAGGTGTTCTGAGGTATGACAGTGCTGCATGTTATAGGAAAATTTTAACAAAAAAAATATATATACATATATATATATATATATATATATATATATATATATATATATATATATATATATATATATGTGACAACACCACCGCACTGCAAACAACGAAATAACGAAAATCACCAGCACCAAGCGAAGCAAGAACGAAAAAACCACAACAACACACACCACACCACACACACACCACAACAAACAACAAAACAAATCCAAAAAAAAAGCACACACACACACAAGCACACCAAAATCCTTACAAACCCACACTAAACCTTTACACACAACTATCTATAACCAACCCTAAACCCCTACCCTAAGTCCCATCACTATCGTACCTCACCTAACCAACCCTAAACTAACCCTAACTCCTTAACCCTTCCCACAACCTCACTTAACCCACTCCTCTCCTAACCTCGCTAACCTCCTTAACCCCTAACCTACTTACTAACCCCTATCCTATCCCTAGAGTCCGGCCAATACACTTACCTTACACACACCTACTTTACTTCTACTTCTAACCCTCACGCCGATTTCATCTCAAGCGTTGCTCATTTTTCATGTTCTGGTGTGGGAGCTTTTTTCATCTTTTTGGTGGTGTGGTTGTTGTCATTGTTTCGAGTTCTCGGTGTTGGTATCAGGTAGACCCATATATATATATATATATATATATATATATATATATATATATACATGCACACACACACACACACACACACACACACACACACACACACACACACACACACACACACACACACACACACCACACACACACACACACACACACACACACACACACATATATATATATATATATATATATATACATATATACTGAGTGACTTGATGTCTGACAGTGATATGTCACTGACATACATCTCAACTGGCATGCTGACCTCATACTGGCCAGACATTTGCCTGTTATGTTTGGTCTGTTCCCCAGACAGTAGTAGTCCTTGAAAATTCAGTAGGGTACTCTGGGGAATGCAGTCATTAAATACTAACATCCATTGCTATTACTGACTTCATATACCTCAGAAAGGAGATATTAGAACAAACCCAGTAACACCAGCAACCATCTCAGTATATAACAGAAAAATGTCCAATATATGCCTGTGTTTGGGCCTCTGTCCCCAAATTATGTTGGGCTTTGTCCAGATGTCATGCACTAAGAGGCTCACAGGTATTTAGTATAATTATGTATTTCCTTCATTCCTACTACCATCCCAGTGATGTAGTAGACCCACAGACATGTCATGGGGAAGAGGCCATAGATATGAGTCCTGAGCCTGTACATTCTGAGGTAAACCGTATATTTGAGATGTCTGTGTATGTCTGGCCATTGTTAACTGACTGTCAGGATTATGTAGAAGTGTAGTGTGTACATGTTATTTGGTCTATTTAAGGAGGGGGTACATGTGAGTGTCATGGCCCCTTTCTATCTAACTGTGCGTGCTGCTCTGGTTTCTGGTTCCCTATCAGCTGTTATATGTTTGTACAGGCAGACCATGACATGTCCCATAACATCTTCAGATTCCCACTACACTGTGGCTTGGGGCAGTATATGTAGGAGTAATGTGTGAGTGGAAACGGGGTATGTGTGTTCACACTGTCATTATAGTGCAGTGTTCAGTTTACTTACTGGTATGTCACTGTGACTGTAGTGCAATTGTTTGTGGGTATGCACTTTCACACCAGTGTCGGTTTTCCACTGGTGTTATATCCCTGTAGTGCCTGTTACATTTGCAAATGCATGTGTACAGCCACAGAGCTGGATTTGGGTAGTGTTATGTCAGTCTGCTTGTAGTTTGGACAGTGCTTGGTAGCTCAGTGCAGTTTCCCTACTGTTGTGTTATGTTCACATATTCGTAGGCTGTACCATTGTCTGGCCAATACCTTTGGTTTGGTCTCCATAACTGTTATGTATTCCTGACCCATCAGTGAAATGATGTGAGGATAAGGGTCAATATCTAATGAGAAGCAACTGAGTCCCCGACCTGTGATATTTCAGTCAATATATGTTAGGACTAACAGTGTCAGTACAGAAACTTTCTCAGCTTATCTACTCACGTATTTTGGATACATCTCTATTGTCATGCCTTTGCCCCCCCCCCACTCTGTCAAGCTTTGTCCTAAGGGGTTCTGAGCATACCTCTTCACTGCCAGGGTTTTCACAGAATGTCCAGATGTTTGGCCCATGCTTTGGTTCTGTTTCACAGTTTATTTGTATTTGTCTGGTAAATCACTGTGATTATCCAAGGATTTATGTCAGTGAATAATGACATAACATGTCAGTTCCCATCCTCATATCCTTCAGATGTTTCTGCTGAAACGTACCCTGTTGCTGTACAAATGTTTTCTTATGACAGCAATATTTGGAATATGTCCCTATATGTGGCCCATTCTCCCCCCACTTTGTACAACATTTGTACAGGTTTCTTGCACTAAGAGGTTGATAGGTATGGTTCTGAGGTATGGCTGCATTGCATGTTATATAAATACATGTATATATGTGTATGTGTGTGTGTGTGTGTGTGTGTGTGTGTGTGTGTGTGTGTATATATATATATATATATATATATATATACATATATATACATGTATATGTATATTATGCATCTACGTTTTCATATATATGTTTCAGCAGAATATATATATATATATATATATATATATATATATATATATATATATATATATATGCATGTGTGTGTGTATGTCTATATACAACACATGAATGATTCCACACAGCTTCTCACTATTGTTGTATGCCTCTATTGCATGATAAGTTTGAAAATGCAAGTGCAATTCCTACAACTCAGGTAGTGTAGTTGTACATTGACTTGACTCAAGTATAAAGGGTCCTGGGTTCTTGACTTGGGACTGATGTTTTTTTCATTAATATTAAATGACCAGACTGTATGATAAGTTTGAAAAAGCAACAATCATTCCTACAGCTTAGATGATGTAGTGGTATGTTGCTATGATTGTAAAGCACAGCATCCTGAGTTTGAGACTTTGTAGGGCTGATAGTTTTGTTGCTGGGCAGAACAAGGGCTGTTGGATACAGAGTGGTTAAGGCACTTTTAAGCAGATGTAAGCAGGTTTGTGTGACGCTAAGTGATGCTAAAACATGGTTAATTCATTTTAGCTTCACTTAGTGGCATTTACTCCCGATTACCCTAGCACTAATTTTTTTGAAAGAAAAGAAAAAGGGGTAGTAGGAAAGTGGTGAAAAAAAGGGCACACAGAGAGAAGTACAGTATGAAAGGTAGCTAGGAATATGCAGGATGTGTGTAGGAAAGGTCCATAGCTGTCCATTTCTTTTACAGCAACAGCTGTGAATGTCTACAGAAATTAGAAGTTAATTTGGACCCTTAAACCCCTGAGAGAGGGGTGAGGACAACAATAATGTTTTGTCATGCCAATTGGACCAGATTACATGTGTCCGGTGCACATGTGTGCGAAATGGACAGCTACATATAGGACATCATTTTTTGGGGGAAACAGATTGCCTTTTTTTTTTTTTTTTTTTTTAAAGATGAGAGTGTAATGCTGGGGAAGGATAGTAGGTACATTTGGGGAGGTAAGTTGGGTAGGAAGACAGACAAGATAAACAAGACAGCAGACAGGGGCAGTAAATGACACATGTGGGGGGTAAACACCTTGAATGGGGAGGGTTGTTGGGAATTGGATGCACATGAGCCCCCAAATGGATACAGTGGGACTGAGGTCCCCACCCATGGGCAGTCACCACTGCACCTTCACGGTCCCGAAGGTGGCTGTGCTGGGGGCTGAACAGGAGAGGCAGGCTGACCCTTAAGATGTGACAGGTGGCCCTCAAGCTGGCGCAGCTGATCACTGAACTCTGATTAGAGGACGCTGTGCACCAATCTCCGGACCTGACTATGGGTGACAGTCTCCTCTCCATGCCTGCTCCTGAGGGGGACAAGCCCTGTCCCATGAGGTGGTTCCATGCAAAGGTGGTGCAGGACCAATGGAAGAGGAAGGCCCAGGTTGGGTGCCATACTTGCTGGGGCCCTGTGCCATTGCCAGATGAGGTGGGATAGGTGGATCCACTAGGATCTTCTTTCCCAGATGCACTATGGTGTTCAGGTTTTAAAAAATATGTTGGTTAGTCATGAACAACATATTTCAAGATTAGTTATAACAAAATGCATGGGTGTTCCAATTGACCCCATAAAACAGTTTTAAAACAGTTGTATAGCAAACAGAACACATACATATATGGAACCACAGTAGGCGTTATAATGGCATGCAAGTTACATTGACAGCAACAGGCAACCAATTATAGTATTTGAATGAGGTTCATTAATATTCAAGCAATTCAAAATTTGTAGAACAATAAAACACAAGCCCCAACAGTAGGTCTGGAGAAAGACATACCCATTATTTATGTGTATACATTATTGATGCAGATAGGGGTGGGGGAGAGAGAGAGATGGCAATTAACAACTGTACAGTCTTCTATTTTTCAGAAGTATACTTATCAGTACCCTACTCATTACTCTCCAGGTCTGACCTCACTTTACATGTACCTATGGCCTGGGATTGGACAGTGGAAGTGTTGTACACAGAGTATATTAGTAATGCCTTCTTATGACTACTACAAACATTTCCTTACCTAGCAGACCTGTGGAGGAAATTTCTGTTAACAATACCTGACATTTTCTACACATATTCACATATTCAGGGTTACATATGTGACACTGAATGGGGTGTCCTGCACTCATGCTTACTCTGCCAGGATTTCTATCTGCCACCCTGGTTATTGGCAGTGCTGACCACTAGCCATAACAGTGTGACAGTTGAGGGACATGTATTGGAAAAAAAGCACTTGCTGTATGTACTTATCTTGCTGTCATTTGCAGCCTCGGGATTGGACAGTGGAAGTGTTGTACACAATATATTAGTGAAGCCTTCCTACAGATACTACAAACATTTCATTACCTGGCAGACCTGTGGAGGAAATTTCTGTTAACAGTACCTGACAATTTCTCTACATATTCACATATTCTTGTGTGACAATATGCATTCACCTTATTACCACTGCTGGGATTCGAACCATATATATTTGTGCAAAAAAGGTACATCATACTTGTGTTTCATCACAATGAGCTATTGAGGAATTGCTAACTCTTGTTTGACTTTTTACTCCCTACTACTCTCTGATTTGCACAATCTGACCTTGTAGTTCTGACATTCATGCATGGCAGATAGTTCTTATACTGTGTATTCATACTTTGACATATTACAGTCTGGAAAGCAATGGTTAACACAAAGCACTGCTGCAGGGGATAAAAGATTAGATTTTACAGCTTACTATTCAGGGTTCAGATCTTGGTGCATGGCACATTTCATATAGTTGTTCACCTGTTTTACAGCTCCACAATCTTTGTAAGATAAGCCTCACTTCATTCTTGCTGTTAGAGCCATGATTGCTGTGCAGAACCAGTACACATTTATATTCCTACCACAACATAACAAAGTAAGCACAGCAGTCTGGGGTTTTTACTTTTATTAAAAGTTACAGAGACCTTTATTGTTAAATATCCTGTACATCACTATTAATCTGCTAATGGTCATTTATTAATTACACACAGTACACACTTTACCTACTGGTAGTTGACATTCTACTCCTTTCTATTTATTTGACCTGAATACTGCAAGCTAGATTTGTACTCACAAGCCTCCCAGTGCAGCCGTAGCAGCCTGTTTGCATGTGTGTCTACATTCACGGCTCTCTCATCTGCAGCTGTACAGGAGATAAAGAAACATTTATGTATACCTATCAATCACATACTCAGGCTGGACTTTGGGGAACAATAAGTGATACTGATACTTACACAACTCAGGGACATTCTGTGCCCATGCGTCTTGGTCCACTGGTCCAAGAGCTCCCTCTTCCTATGCTTGACGTTAGCATAATGGTGCCAGACCTGCTCACCAGTTTGAGAGATGCCAGTAGCACTGGTGAGATCATGTGTGAGACGGTCCTAGGCCTCCACTTTGTATTGTGAGCTTGGTACTGGTCCTGCAGAAGTCTCCCTTCATTGTCTTTCACAAGGAGTACAACCATGACCCTGGACTCCTGAATGCCCCAACACTACCCCCGAAAGCATGTACCCTCACCAACGCCAGCCATAGTGCCTGCAGTGATCAGCTACAAGTGGTTATGGCTGTATTCCCACCTGCAAGGTTTAAATAGGGCTGAAGTCCTGCACTTTGCCATGATTGGATGATTTTGAATATGCTGAGCTAAGCTAACCAACATGAAAACCTGCTTAGCTAAGGTCAGCATTGCTTAAAGGGGTTGATGCTGAGCACTGCTTACCAGTGTGCAAGTCCACTTAGCTGGGCTAACTATTGCTTAGCATTTACATTTAAGCAATGCTTACACTAGCTAAGCATAGCTGAGCATGGCTTAGCATTGTTCAGCTTTCATTTCATGGACTATCAAGATTGTAGTGTTGATTCCTCATTAATAACATACATATTATGATATGCATGTTAACCTTCCATAACATCCCCTATGTGCTTTCATTACATTATATTCTTGTGTGACTATACTGTATGGGACATTTGAGTTTATATGGGGTTTTCACAATTATATTAGACTGACACCTCACATTTGGACCTGCTACACTACTTTGGTTAACAAATATATATTATTTACTACCTAATTATACAAAAATAAATTAGTACTGCTTTCACATATAAAAGTAAACAGCCTTTATTAGGGCTCAAACCATGAATGACTGCATGTAAAGCAGAAGCTGTAACCACTACGCTATCTCACGTAGGGTGTATTAGCTGTATATTTCTATTTAGCTCCTTAGTATGTGTAAGCTAGGCTGAGCACAGCTGCATGACGCGCACACCCGCTAAGCTACGCTTAAACTTTATTGGAGAAGGGAAAAATGTGTTTTACTTTTATTTACTTTAGGGTTATGCACATTGCTTTCAGTCTCTTAGGGCAGGACATCTGGACAACTACATCATACACTGGGGGACTCTGGCCACAACTGGAGTTACTTTTTTTATAGTTCCTCTAGGGAACATGCTTACTTATATGGTATGCCAGCATGTACAGTGGCATACCAATCTGGACATTCTCTGTGCTGGCCTGTTGTTTGGGGGGGGGTGTCTGCTTGTTTTCTTTACAGTACATCTGCGGACACTGTTATTCTTTCATTTTTGCTTTCAAAGTGCTGTACGGAACATCTGGAGTGCAGGGGGTGTGTTTACTGTGTGAGCACTGCTCGGACATGCCTCCTAAACTCGTTCCTGTTTTGTGTCCTTGTAGGATACACAGCAGCATGCCTTCATGAATATGCAAGGCATGATGTTGTCCTACAGACACAAAACCCCTCCATGCAAGAAGAACACTAGTCTTGCACGGAGTTTACTGAATCCTAGGGACTATTATTTTTCACAGTCTTTTCAATATTAATTTTAGAAACACTCATTGTTTTTCTCTTTGGAAGTCTGTAGGCCAATTGGCATTCAGAATTTGTGTTACTTTATCTGAATTAGGCTACAGTGAATGTCGGCTAAACTCTTCTGCAGGCCAGGATCATCAAAATTCAAAAAATAGTTCTGAGAAATCAGCAGCTCCCTGCAGTCACTCACAGTGGAGGTTGTCTGTATGAAACCAGGATATTACATATTTCTCTTTATTTCTGTTAAAATTATAATGATAGTTATGGCATGGACAGTATAAACTGACCAGTTAGCAGCTAAGGCTACCTATTTGATGAATTCTGCAATAAAAATTTGCAAATTGGTTTCAGTTAAATTTAGAAAGTAAAGCATTTTTCTGTAGATAAATCAACAGTTTTTATCAAGCCCACTTTACATTTGTTTTACCTGTTTTGAAAATAAGAACAATACTCAGCAAGGAATCACAAAGCCTATAAAATACCTAGCTATATACATCTTTAAGTAAACAGACTTAAAAGTTTATGCCTCCCTTTTCAAGCACTTAATGGTACTCACCTCCAAAATCAAGCAGAGCTGTATCCGATAACCCTGATGTAAATTTGTGCTTACCCATCCAATCATCAAGACTGGCCTTAAATGTATCCAAGGTAGTACTTTGTTTAATCTGAAGGGATAACTTATTCTACAAGCTAGAAATCCACTGAGTTAGGAACCTGTTTAATCTGAAGTGATAACTTATTCCACAAGCTAGAAATCCATTGAATTAGGAACCCATCCTTCTAGTGAGTCTTGTTTATTTGTTGGTGTAGACTTAGGTCTCTTGTGTGGACAACAGGATAGGGTCTTTCACGGCTTGAAAATTAAGCCAAAGGGCACATCAGAGCAGCATGTAGACTGCTGAGTATAAGTTGTACTCATACCTCTCAACTGTACAGATTTTCACAGACTGTCCAGAATTTTGCCTCATATTTTTTGTCCATTCTTCATAAAATTTGTGTTTTTTTTTTTGGCAAATCACTCTAATGATCTGAGGATTGAAGTCGCTAAATAATGACATGCATTTGAGTTTCAGACTTCAAATCCTGTTACTCTAGCAAATTTCTAAACTTATAAGAGCAATATTTAAAAACTGTCATATTTGGGCCTTTGTTCCTCCATTTTGTCTGGCTTTGTCCAGATTTCTTGCACTAAGAGGTTGAGAGGTATGGGTACTAATCTGTCAGGATTTAAGGCTGGCAGTTTTCTTGTTAAGATATCTTTGGTGCCTTTCTAATTGAGCAATATACTTTAGTTTATACATATCAAAGGGGTCACTGTATTTAATTATGGTTCTGTTAACAAATGAGTACAGTGGCCGGATTACTTCTTTGGATCTTGAAGATAATCCCTTGGAAATTAAATGGACCAGGTAGGATTTCCAGACTATGGTGGAAACATGACATTCAATAGAAGGACTTCCTGACTATGTTGGAAACATGATGATCTAATAAGGGAAAAGTACCCACATAAGTACCCAAGACTGTTATGACAACATCTGTCTGATGAGGACTACCATTTGTAACATATCAAAACAGCTTTTTTGACTCATCCTACTATGCATCACTTTTTTGTGTTTAATTTGAGACCGTTTTCAATACACCAAGTCTGTGCATATTCCAACCCTTGCTGTGGCTGTTTAGTTTCAATGAATGAATGGATAACACTTCCAGCTTAAAGTCATCAGTAAATGTGGTCAACCACACTTCTGGGATATTGGATTGGAAGTCTGCAAAATAAATGTTAAATGGGAGAAGGCCTAACACTGATTCCTGTGATACTTTACTAGTTATAATTTTATATTCACCAGCTTTCACAACCTGATAGCCAATATGCAGTCTAGCAAATAACATAGGTTTGCCTAATTTTTTAATAATACCATTATGGGGAATAGTGTCAAAAGCCTTGGCCAGATCAAGTTAAACAGTGTGCACTGAGTGAAAATTGTCTACAGCCTCTGTAACCTTTTCAAAGAAGACTACTAGGTTCAAAATACAGGACTTTGTCTTCACAAAAACAACTGATGGTGTCTAGAGTAGTTAAGTAACCTATATCAGCAGAAATGAGTTCCACTGTCATATGTTCCATGGCTTTACGTATAAGGCTGGTGATGCAGATGGGTTTATAATTACAGGGATCAATAGAAAGTCTTCCCTTTTGTAGGGAGTCACACTGGCTGTTCCCCAGGCATCAGGCACAAACCCTGGGATAGGCTGAGACGGAACAGTTTAAGTACAGGTTAAGATGATGGACACTTAGTACTGATGACAATGCAACCTGATATGTTGTCTGGTCCCATGGAAGTATTATTTTTGGTCTTTGACAGGGATTTTAAGACTTGTTTGTTGATTTTAGGAGAAATTAAATGTTCAGGGATACTGCAGACAGCAATGTATCAAGATGGAATAAAGCTAGTACTAAAATGTCTGCTACTATATTGGCTTTATTCTTGGGAATGAAATACATGCTATCATTATAGATGAGCTCAGTGCATTGCTGGACATTGTTCCTTAATTCCCTGACATACCTGCATAAATGTGTGTAGTTTGGTTTAGTATTTGCTGTAACATTAAGCTCATATTCTACTTTACATGTTCTACTAGTACTCTTAAGTTCCTTGCAGGGATGATTTAGTGAAGTCCTGAGATAAGAGGATGGGAATTTCTTACAACTTGTCATCATTTTCCTTCCTCATTTACAACAGTTTATTAATCTGGGAGTTACACCAGGGAGGTTTATTCCTGAATTTGCCATTATATTTAGAGTGAATGGGTACTGACTTTTCTACACAGCTGTTTAGGTGCTGGTAAAAGCCAGATGTGAATGTGGCAGTCCTCTCAGGTTCACTTGCAGGGGCTGTTGGAGAATTTTGCATAGATCTTCTAAAAGCTAAAGTAGGTTTGTCTTGCTGAAGTCCCTAAAGACAGTTTCATTTGGTGGTGGGGAGTACCATTAAGCCTCACAGAGAAGATGACTGACTTGTGGTCAGATTTAACCAGAGAGATGAGGGGTTGGGTACAGGCAGCAGGAAGACTGGTAAGGAATAGGACATGGATTTTAGAGCCACTTTTAGGTTGTTTTATAATTTGCTTTAGCATATTGGCATAAACAAAGTCTGAAAAATTCTGACTGTATCAATTATTGTTGGTTAACTAAAATCCTCTAGCAAGAAAGCATTTAGTTTGATATTTAAGCTCTCAGTGGTGTTAATATCATTTCTGTGATCTTCTGGGACATTGATTGTATCTGTAGCTACCAATGTTGCAATAGCTGGATTTGTTAATAGTGATTTGGATCTCTAGGAGCTCCATGTTAGGCTCATGGGTAATTTGCCATGAGATGATGGTATTTCTGACAAATATAAGTGTTCACCCCAGTCACCCATGGGTCTGAAGGCAAGATAGGCACTAAACTTTGGCATAGAGGGAGTGCAGTCCCTGCACTGAAACCATGTCTCAAACTACATAACTATAAATGTGTTCAGGTTCAGTGACATTATATTCAAATATATACATTCAATATACATATATAATATATAATACACATATAATATATAATATATATTAATATAATATACATTCAAATATGAATGTGTTCATGTGTTCAGGAAGGCCTCAAGTTCAGGCATCTTTCTTATTCAGAATTATAGCATTAAGTAGTGCCACCATGATATTACCTGAATTTGAGTTTGAATTTGCAGGGAGACTTTGCCTAAAAAGGCCAACACATAACATATCACCTTAGAATGATGCCATTTTTAGCCAGTTGTCTTGGTATCTTGCCATTATTCTTGATAAAGATAAAATACTACTCAAGACTAGTGTCTTACCTACCTACAACACATGCATAGTAAGCTCCATCATGTCTCTCAATATGCCCCACTGGGTGCAGCATCTCAGGTCATTCATTCCAACATGGGCCACCACAAGGTTATAGTCATATTTGTATGGTTTAAGGGCCTTGTAACATCCCTGATCCTTTTACAGGACACAGTTTACCTTCATCCTGTTCTTGTCCAGTCTAGTGAATGCAGAGCCTGTATGCCTAATTATAAAGTCTCCTATGACTAAACATTTCACTTTGCAAAAGCAGACTTAATAAACCTTATGAGTTCAGCTCCTGATGACACTTGCATGAGATGTTTAGATCTGCAGTATGTTTAAATGAGGAAGGAGTAGGCATTGCCTTGTGCTGGTCACTGGGATCTTATAGAGTGTGTTCTAGGAGGCTTTGGTAGTTTCCTTTACAACCTCAGCATAAGTTACAGGCCTAGTGGTGTGATGTGATTCATATGGTGGTGTGGAGGTACAATGTTTACCTGTAGTGAGTTGGGTTGAGAGGTTTGCCTTCATGCTTCTTAAATATTTGCATCTCTCACTGGTTGCACTGATAGAAGTAGAGAAGAGCCAATAAGACTAAAGCAGTTGCTATACTGCCTTAGAACACCTAATGTGATCAGACCAGCTACAAATGAGGTGATAGAAGAGTGTTAAGACATAGTGCTATGGGGATGGAGAACTAGGGCTCGTCACAGTACTAAAGGGCTTGAGGAAGACTATTACAGTACATCCTGAAGATTATGGATGAAGTATTATAGGAATAACCAATGAGTGGGTGTGGTATACTGAAACTTTACCCATGGCTGGTGTGATTTAATCATGAGAGTTAAGCCCAAGTGATTAAATAAAGGCAACTGTGGGCAAATAATCAATATACCCACACCCACTCGTTGGTTATTGCTATTATACAATGACATTATTTAATAAAGAAATTAATTTCTTAAATAATGTTTTTGTATAATGGAACTGTGGTGTTCTTCCATGTTGTTTCCACATTCTCCCACTTTTTTGATGTACTACGCATGCGTATGGGTCTTATATTCCCATACTTATGTAGTACATCAGTACTTTGAAAAGCAAGCGACAGGGAAAGAAAGATCTCCATTGCTTGAAAAATATAATATGTGAAATCCATACAGTTTAGAGGTATGTGAGAGAAAGGGCAAAAATATTAGGAAAATCAGGTACATTATGCAAAACTACAGAAACATACTTGATTTTCCTTGCATTTTCTCTGCCTCAGTATGTACCTCTCAACCTTTTAACTCAAAAAAATGTGTAATAGCATATAATAGAAAAAAGTCTGGGTGGCCAGACTTTTTTCTTTTGGTATATGCTTGAATTACAATAGGCACGCTGGCTGGGCTGTCCAATCAGTGTGCTCATTTTTGAATAACATTGACCTGTCATTGTATAATTAGGGTTATACTCTGAAGTTACATTAGATGGTAGCTAATCTAGCAGACTGAGTGTAAATACAGAAGCAGGACTACCAAGAATGATGAGCAGTGGTGATTCAGCAATTGGCTACTACCTGATTCTAGTGCTGGTCTCACACAGCTGCATGCATCTAGAAATGATTGACCTTTTGTTCCTTCTCCTCTTTAAATAATGAGGTATTACAAACTCTAGTCGATATAAAGTTGTTGTCATTAGACACACTGAGATGTTCATTCTTACTTTTACATTAGCCTATGCAAAGTGTTCTCCCAAGTACATAGCACCCAGCCAGCATGGCAAAGCTCTGACACCCCTCCCTCTCACTCACTCTGGCTTCTGATAGGTTACACCCTTTTTTGGAGGGAAGTATACAACCAGAGTAAGGTAACTCTTCAGAATTTGTCTGCTGGCTCAAGGAGAACCATCTCTTTGGCTCCAGGAGAACAGCAGTCAGTCAAAAGATTCTTGCCTAACAGATAAGATTCATTTTTGGGGAACCCTTCCTCTCATAAATATTTTTTATTTAATATTTATTGTATTATTTCTGATCTTCCTTATTAATAATAATTCCACTTAAAGAATATCGACTTCTGCCAGGAATTGTATGTACTTCTACTCTGTTTACTTGACTTATTTTCAGTTTTGTGTAGAAAACTGTGATTGCATAAAAATATTAAGTAGTTGGGTTATGCTTTTACAGTTGGAATGTGTTTTTCTTTTCTGTTAATGTTTCAGCAGAATTAGAATGTTGTCTCATTTCTGAGGTAATAAATGTTCTGTGATATTTCTGACTAAACCTTTAAGGTCTGGTGACACAATATTCAGATTACTGCTTGTGTTTACTAGTTTGGAGAAGGAAAGTGTGTTCAAGGCTTACTAGTGAATATTTATGTTCTCCCAGTGTCACTGAGCTTACTATACTGGTAATCAGTTTTTTTTTATGGCTACAGCATGGATAATATTCCTGGACCTGTTTCTTTCACTCCTCCTGTACAGAAAAAGAAAAAAACAAGTAAATTTCAAGATGTTGTCCCTTTAATCAGTGCTTGCACTGCTTCCAGATCAATGTCTTATAGTAACACTGGATCTGAAGTAGTTACTTCATTTGTTCTGCAACCTGTGGGTCTCAGATCCGACCTCGGATCCGACTGGCAGCTTTCCAAGCTTCAAGATCCGAGCTCCTAGCTCCTCCCCTCTACCCACAATCCCCTGTCACCACCACACTACCTCAGATCGTTTTTGCCGCGGCTTGAATGACAAGCATCTTGTGAAGAGCTCCTGAGCTTAGACAGGGAAGTGAATAATTTTCTTTCCAAAATTTTTCAAAAAACTTTAAAACTTAAAAAGGAGAGTATTGTGAGTGTTTCTCTGCCCTTTTTTGTTTTCAGGATTGCGTTTTCTTTTTTCAAACCCTTCCCCTAGGTGTTGGGGCGTGTGAGTGTGTGTGTCAGCAAAATGGCCGAAGGCCATAAAGCTATTTTTTCAAAGTGCACTGGGTGTGGCCATAAGCTTTCCCCAGCTGATGGCCACACTCAGTGCGTTATATGCCTGGGGGTTGTCCATTTGTCTTCAGACTGCCAGGTTTGCGCAGCCTTCAACCCTCGGGCTGAGAGGGACAGAAGGAACAGGCTTATTCTGGTGGGATTGCTTCCCCCGGAGGAGGCCTCTTCCTCCTCTCCCTCCAAGGTGCAGGCTACCCAGGTAGCTTCGACACCCCTGATTCCCTCGACTCAGGCTGGGACTCAACCTTCCACTACAGCCTTGAGTACGAAGGAAGTTCAGTCTTCTCCTTCTAGGGAGCACAGGACCAAAGACAGGGAGAAGCACAGACACAAGAGGCGAGCCGAGCCTCATCCCTCGGCTCCGCCTTCACAAACTGTTAAATCACCTCCGAGGGTGTCCGGACCTTCTCCTTCTCGGCTCCGATCTCCTTCCTTCTCACCGGAGCCGGAGGGGGAGCTCCTATCACCCTCGAGGTCATCAAGGCGGCCCTCCAGACCCACCTCTACGACCTCCTCTAGATCTACTAGGTCTCTCTCCGATGCCGACATGGATAGGATGATGCGTCGGTTTTTGCAGACCCAAATGCAGATGAGGGTGCTCCTGCCCCCCCCCTCCACAGGGGGGAGTGCAGCTTCAATATTTGCTCCGATTTCTCCTTCTTCAACCCGGATCCGGGTTTTGGAGTCTTCGGATCCAGGCCCTTTCGGAGCCGGGGTTTTGTCGGCGCTGGTGGCCCAAGCCTTCTCGATGCCGACCATACCCTCGAGTATCTCGGATCCAAGCTCTCGGGGCCATGGGCTGGGCATCGGATCCTTGGGAGCGGGTGCTTCTTCGGCGCCGCCTATGTCAGAGAGCACCTCCCTTTCAGATCCGATGGCTTCGGCTCCGACCCCGATCCCTATCCCGGAGCCGAGGAGACTGCTTTCGGGGCCAGAAGAGAGTAGTTCTCCCTCGGCATTAGAGGTAGTGGAGAGGGTACTGTCGAGGTCTTCCAGGTCCCCGACTCGGGTTTTGGATCCCTCCGCCCCCCCCACTGCATACGGGCCTAACTTCCATCATCCTTCCATCGGGACAGCCTGCTCAGACCCTCCAGTTGGTTCCCTCGGAGGAACAAGAGGCCGTTGACGAGCCCTCTTCTGATAGTCCCACAGAGGAGGTGCCTCATAAATGGACGTGTAAAAGGAGGCACATGGACTCCCCCGAGTCCGTCACCACAGATACGGACTTAGAGGAAAGGGAAGGTTCCCCAAGGTCACCCCCCGAGGATGTCTCCTTTGGAAACATCATGGAAATGTTGCGTATTAGGGGGGGTGGTCTGCCCAAAAACCTTCCTCGGATGAGTCCGTATTTCTGGTGGTGTTTGAAGCTGGCCCAGATCCCCTGGTAGATCTCCTGACTACCAGGGCTTGGCAAGAACCCGACACCGTGGAGCCTATCCCACGTCGACCGGATAAAATCCTTAGCCCCCCTTCAGACAGGCAGGTTTGGGCCAAAGGGTCTCCAGTTGATGCCATGTTGGTGGCTGCTGCCACTAAAAGAGAACTCTCCCAGGAGAGCTCCACAGTACACCCGCCGGACAAGGAGTCCCGGGCGCTGGACCGTATAGGGAAGCGGACCTTTGCTTCAGCAACCTTCTCCATGAGGGCACTGAATTATATGGCGCATATCATCAGGCTGCAGCGGGATTTGATCAAGGAATACACTGCAGCCCCTCCTGAGTCCATGTCGTCAAGGACAAAACCGTGTTCTCGACATGCATGGCCACTCTCAAGTCCATTTCAAATACGTCCATGCGGCTACTGTCTTATGCTACGGAGGGAGCCGCAAGGGCCAGCGGAGGAGGTGTTGTCTTGAAACATCAAGCCTGGCTCCGTCTTTGTAATTTCGCGGAACCTTTCAAGGCGTCCTTCGCAAACGCACCCTTTGACGGTTCTTCGTTTTTTGGCAAGACCGTACGCGATACACTAGTCCAAAGTGAGAAGGACGGGAAGACACTGTCTGCCATCGGAGTCCGCTTCTCAAGCCCCCAACGTTCCTTCTCAAGGAATCAGAGGGGGCAAAAGAAGCTGTGGTTCCGCAAGTCTCAGCAATCCTATCCAGCTTCGGACTCCACGCCCTCCAGAGGCAGAGGAGGGCAGGGTGGACGCCGGCCCAGAGGCAGAGGGGGGCCGCGTAACTTTGGGTCTAGGGAGCCTTTTTCTGAGAGACCTGCGCAACAGCCCTGAGGGCTTACCCGACTGTCCTGCTCTGGAGACAGTTGGGGGGCATTTAACGAAACACCTGTCAATGTGGGAGTCCATCACGAACGATCAATGGGTGCTCCGAATTATATCCAGAGGCTACAAAATTCCCTTCCTACTTCGTCCTCCCTCAGGTGGTCGCCTCCCCGATGTCCCACCCAATCAAAGAGAGGTGGCGACCGTAGAGATTTCAAATTTGTTAGAAAAAAGAGCCATCCAGCGGGTCCCCCCAGACCAATCCGGATTGGGCTACTACTCAAGGTTCTTTTTAGTACCAAAAAAGACGGGGGACCTCAGGCCCATTCTAGACTTGTCCGCCCTGAACATGTTTGTTCCCAAAGAAAAATTCCGGATGGTCACTCTACAATCTATTCTCCCCTTAATGCAGGAGAACGACTGGATGTGCTCTATAGACCTCAAGGACGTGTACTACCACATTCTAATGGACAGACGGTCCAGGAGGTTCCTCCGCTTCCGGCTAGGGGCCAGTCATTACCAGTTCAGGGTCCTTCCATTCGGACTCACCTCAGCCCCCAGGGTGTTCACCAAAGTCATGGCAGTGGTTGCAGCCCACCTGAGGCTTCAGGGCATAAGGGTCTTTCCGCACCTAGATGACTGGCTCCTCACAGCAACCAACAGGCATCAACTTTGTATCGCAAGAGACTATGTGCTGTCTCTTGCCGACAGCTAGGGCATCTCAGTCAACATACCAAAGTCATTTCTTCATCCTGTGCAAGCATTAGATTTCATAGGAGCCAGGCTAGATTCCCGATCTTCTTGGGCCTTCTTGACCTCGGACAGGCTGTCCAGCCTCTCACTCCAAGTTTTGGCTCTTCTTCGCACCAAGGCCCTGCCGGCGGAGTTAGTCCTGAGGGCACTAGGCTCGATGGCAGCGGCTATCGGCCTCTGTCTCCATGCTCGCCTAAGGATGCGTATATTACAGTGGACACTCCAAGTTCAATGGTCACTGTTACTCCACCCATTGAACACTCCTATCCCCCTGAGCAGAGTTTGCATGGAATCCCTCCTGTGGTGGCTTCACTCCCCAGAACTCAGACAAGGGAGACCCTTTGTGATTTCCCCCCCCAGGTCACGTTAACCATGGATGCTTCTCGCCTAGGGTGGGGGGGGCATTGTTTGGGAAGAAACATCCAAGGTACGTGGACCTCGTCGGAGGCCACTTTGCACATAAATGTTCTGGAGATGAGGGCGGTGCTTCTAGCATTGCAGGCTCTCCAAGACCTTCTACCTGTAGGAGCGATTGCAATACCGACGGACAATATGTCAGTGGTCTGGTATATAAACAAACAAGGGTGAACCAGATCTTACCCACTTTGTCGAGAAGCCATGAGAGTTTGGGAATGGGCGATATCCACCAACCGCTTTCTGATAGCAACGCACATTCCGGGACGATCCCCCAAAACACAAAATGCAGCGAGTTCTTCGCAATTCTTCCCCCAGAAGGGGAGAGCCCCAGAGACGCTCTGATTCATGCTTGGACTCCCGGTCTACTCTATGCTTACCCCTTGCTTCTGCTCATGGCGAAGTTCATTCAGAAAGCCGCACGGTTGGGGAGCAAAATTATCCTCATAGCCCCATTCTGGCCTCATCAAGTCTGGTTTCCATACCTGCGGTCTCACAGTCTCTCCCCCCCTTTAATCCTGGATCCTGGTCCAGATCTGATATCGCACCCAACGGGGTGCCCAACACCGAACCTGGTCAACCTCAAGCTCGCAGCTTGGTTGATCCAGTTCCACTAATGGCAAGGACTCCCAGTATCTCGTCACCAGTGAAAACTATTCTGGTAGCGGCTCATAAACCGTCCACCAGGAAAATCTATAATAGTAAGTGGAAACGATTTTCTATCTGAGCTAACAGCCAAGGTCTCAACCCATTTACTGTTCCAATTCCTACAGTATTGGATTTTTTGTCCATGATTTTTGAACAAGGGGCCAGTGCATCAATGGTCAAAGTACAGTTGGCAGCAATATCCCATTTTCATGTAGGAGACGGATTAGGATCTCTAGCATCTACTAAATTGTGTAAGACATTCTTGCGTGGCGTTTTCCTTCTCAAGCCACCAGTGAAATCCGTGACTCCCCCTTGGGACTTAACTTTTGTTCTGCAAGCCTTAACGAAACCTCCGTTTGAACCTGCAGCTTCTGTACCCCTTAAATTTCTGTCCTGGAAAACAGCATTCTTGGTAGCCATAACTTCTGCTAAAAGGGTTTCAGAGCTCCAAGCTTTGAGCATGAAACCTCCCTATCTTATTTTCCACAATGACAGAGTGTCTCTCAGGACTAACCCGTCTTTCTTACCAAAAGTGGCATCTGTGGCAAATATCAATCAGACTATCAACCTGCCAGTGTTTTTCAAAAATTTTCAAAATAAGGGAGAATACCTATTGCATACACTAGATGTACATAGACAGTTACGTTTTTACCTGCATAGGACCAAAGATGTTCGTAAGGCTGATCAACTCTTTGTGTCATTTGCTCCTTCATACATGGGAAAACCTATATCCAAAGTGACACTGGCTAATTGGATTAGTCAATGTATTTCTCAGGCTTATAAGGCATCAGGCAAAACAACCCCATTCAAAATCCGTGCACATTCCACAAGGTCCATCGCAACTTCTGCAGCCTTCTGGTCCAGGATGCCGTTGGACGACATATGTTCAGCAGCCACTTGGTCTTCTGCTCATATGTTTATTTCCCATTATAAGCTGGACATGATATCTAGAAGCAGGGCGTCCTTTGGCTTCGCGGTGCTTTGGAATATCCTCCCATAGACCACCCAGGTTTCTTTGTTTAGGTAGCTGGGGACTCTGTCCCACAGGTTGCAGAACAAATGAAGTAACTACTTCAGATTTAGAAGTTATGTACTCACCATAATGTTCCATCTGAGTAGGTACTTCATTTGTCTGCAACCATCCCCCCCTGCCATCCCCCTAACCTGTATCGGGTTTCTAGGATCTTTATCAGCAGCGGCCTTAGGTCAGCTGGTGCCCTAGGCAAAAGGGCTCCACGGCACCCCGCCACACCACCCAGGTGCCCCCATCCTGGTCTACCTATACCAAATAAATACTGGAAAAGTGCCCCTGCTACAGTGGCGCCCTAGGCGGCCGCCTAGTTGGCCTATGCCTAAGGCCAGCTATGATCTTTATGATTCTTGAGAATATCTGAACCTGTTTATTACAGTTTTTTTCAGGTGATACAGCAAAACTGATCTGAGGTAGTGTGGTGGTGACAGGGGATTGTGGGTAGAGGGGAGGAGCTAGGAGCTCGGATCTTGAAGCTTGGAAAGCTGCTGGTCGGATCCGAGGTCGAATCCGAGACCCACAGGTTGCAGACAAATGAAGTACCTACTCAGATGGAACGTTATGGTGAGTACATAACTTCTAAATCTCACGGATTCATACCATCACATAACCATTGCTCAAAGTTTTAGGAAATTTCCAAGGTCTGCTGAATCTGCATCACATTTTCAGTACTCTTTGTTGCCCTCTGGGCTTTCCACAATACCTCAAGTGTTCACAAAGTGTCTAGCCTCAGTGGTGGCTCATTGTAGATTGCAGGGCATCCACATTTTTTCTTTTAGATGACTTGCATATTTCTCCAAAGTCTTCTCTAAAGATGTTTGGAGTCCTTAACAAACAGTTTTAGGTTCCTGTAAGAGAATTTCTCAGGATTCTAGGCCTTGTGACATCCATGATCCTCATGATACCACTTGCCAGATTGTACATTTAAAAAATCGACTGGTACGTAAAATATTTTTGGACCCAGCACCTACACCCCTTGGACTTTCAGATTTCAATACTAGGATTTGTAAGGTGAGAGTTACAGTGGCAGAGGGATAAAACAGTTCTCAATCCAGGACTCTCTTTCTCTTCCAACATCAGTTGAATCTGTTCAGACAGACTATTCAGATTATGCTTGGGGTCCAATTCCCATGGGAGTAAAAGTAAAAGGCCTGTATGATTCTTCAGACAGAGCAGAGCACATAAACATTATGGAAAGGTTGGCAGTGATTCATGCTTTGACATCTCTACACCATCTATGGGTTCTGGGGGCTTTGCAGATGGTTACAGACAACACCACAGTGATGTGCTATCTCAACAAAAAAGGGAGGAACAAGGTCATATTCTCTTTGCCAGTTGACAGTGATGGCTTGACAGTTGGCTCTTCAGTATTCTCTGACTCTTCAGGCCACCTACATTCTGTAAGAGCAAAATATTGTCATTGACAGACTTAGCAGATCCTGGAAGGCCCTCACACATACCTCTCAACTGTATAGATTTTCACAGAATGTCCAGATTTTTGCCTTATATTTTTAGGCTGTTTCTCATAAAATTGTATTTTTCTGGTAAATCACTGGCAAATCATTGAAGGGTGAAGTCAGAAAATAATGACAAACATTTGTGTTTCAGATGTCATACCCTTCAGAAAATTCAAGTTAATGCAAAACCTGTTATTTTATTAATTTTCTAAGTTTTTAAGAGTAATATTTAAAAAGTGCCTATATTTTTGGACCTTTGTCCCCCATTATTTATAGCTTTGTCCAGATTTCTTGCTCTAAGAGGTTGACAGGTATGATCTCACAAGTGGAAACTCAATACAGCCATTTTCCAGGACTTGATCCTGATGTGGGAGACTCCCCAAATAGATCTGTTTGCCTCCTTACGAAACAGACAACTGGAAAAATTCTGTCTGAGACATCCTTCTAAAGATTCTGAAAAAATGACCAGAAATCATTCTAGTGACTCCCTTTTGGCTCAGTCAAGATTGGTTCTCCCTTCTTGTGGAATTGATCAAAGGCAGTGACCACAAGCTTCCTCACAGCTTCTCACACAGCACAAGGGGAGTTTGATGATCCCCGACATCAATCAACTGTAAGTGATGTCCTGAATGATTCAATTTTAATATCTTTTAGGCATCTTTTGCAAAAGGATGTGCAGCAGGAAGTAAAGTGGCCAAGAAAACCTGCTACTAGAAAGTCTTATGCTGGCAAATGGAAGAGATTTTCTAGTTTGTGTCTTGCCATTCGCAAGGGTTCCAAAAGGGAAGTAGCACCTCTGGTTCTCAAATATTTGTGAGAGCTACTTAAACATGTCTTGTCATATGCTTCCATCAAGGAGCATCTTGCAGCCATCTTAGCTTGTCTACCTATGGATCCCCTTTTTCTTCTATGTTTGTGGTCACACAGTTTCTGAAAGGAGCGTTGCACATGAGACCCTCTTGCAAGCAAATTCCTCCTCCTTAGAATCTCAAGTTTGTTCTAGAAAAACTACCCTTAACTTCCTTTGGAGTGTCATGGTGACTTGCAGTTCATTACTTGAAGAAACTATTTTAGTTGTTCAGACATCTGCAAGTCAAATATCTGAGTTGTGGGCTCTCATGGTGGGTGAACCTTAGCTGTTTTTTCACAAAGATAGGGTTGCATTATGCACTAATCCTTCATTCTTGCCTAAAGTTGTTTCTGAGTTTACTTTGAATCAAACCATCAACCTCCCAGTTTTGTTCACAGAGTCAAAAAATAAAGGAGAACAAATTCTACATACATTGGATTTGCACAGGAATCTCAGTTACTCCCTTGACAGAACTGAGTCCTTTAGGAAGGCTGAACAACTGTTTGTTTCCTATGCTGGAACTAAGAAGGGCAAACCTGTGTCTAAGCATACTATATCCAGATTGTTATACTCTGCTATTGTTTTTTTTTTTTTTTTTTGCTATTCCCACCATAACTATTCCAGGCAAAGTTAAAGCACATTCTATTAGTGCCTTGTCCTCTTCGATAGCACGCCTAAAGGTGGAAAGGGGTGTACTCTAGAAGTATTCTGGAGGCAGCAACTTGGTCTTCTATTTATACATTCATACCTTCATAAATCAGTGCAAACTAGATTCATTCTTTAGGTCTAGGACAGGCTTTGCTAGGACCATTGTCCAGGGGTTTCTGGACCCTTATCCTTCTTCCTCTCAAGGAGCGCAAGCTTAGCATAACCTACTGTAGCAGTAAGAATGAAGAACATAGTACAGTTGTGAAAGTCCTACTTACCCATAACAGTAGACAAATTTCTTCACCCCCCCCCCTTTGATAATAGTTGACAGGGATACAACCTCCTGAGTTATGGTTGTCACGGTTGTTGTTGTTGTTGTTTGGATGATTTTTATGATGATATTGATTGCTGGTTGTTGGCTCAGGATGAATCTTCCTTCCTTTCTCAGACCACTAACATTCTAAAGATTTACCTCACTCCAATTGCCGATATACTTCCCACCAAAAAAGGTACAGCTTATCAGCAGCTAGAGGGAGTGAGGGAGGGAAGTAAGAGCTTTGGCAAGCTGGCCATGTGCTGTGTCCTTGGCAGGACACTACTAATAGACTACAGCAGCAGTGAAGGAATTCAAGCATCTATTGTTATGGATAAATAGGACTTAAACAACTGTTCTTTCTTGTTGACTTTTAGCATACTTTTTAAAACCAGAAGTACCATACATATCATTCCTTAGTTTGTGCCATTAATTAGTCTGACAGAGTTCTTAATTGCTGAAGATTGAGTTATTACATGTCTCTTTGATTTCTTTAAAAGTTAGAACTTTGATTTAATGCCTAAAATTCAGTATTCAATGAGTTCCTCAGCTACCTCAGCTTGTTAATTGATCACTTGCAGCTGAGTGCTTGACAGAAAGTTTCCAGATTCTCATTCCTTTTTGAAACAACAAAGGGACAAGCAAAAAAAAAAAAAAAAAAATGATACGTTTGCCAAGTCAGTAACTATTTCTCATCTCGCAGTATTGATTTGGATCAGATATTGTTGAGTATAGATTCAAGAGACATACCTCTCAACCGTCCCTGTTTTGGAAGGATGCTCCTATTTTCAGGCCTGATTTATGACTGTACTTGTTTTTTAAGGTAATTCCATATTTTCAGGCCTAAATTGCCCCAGCACAGGATGTCCCTATTTATTTTCAGGCTTAATTTACCCCTCACATAATTTTCTGAACCCCCCCCCCCCTTATCACACGTGATTTCTGAAGTGTCTAGTACACAGGAAATCTCACTATATAGGTTCATAGGTAGGTACTAGGCTATCTGCCTGAGGGCATTTATAAGCCTAGCCAGAGTGTGTCAGCTTTTGCCACCCCATTGATTAATTAACTGAGCCTCTATCAAGAAGAGCCAATGAAGTGATCCCGGGGTGTATTTTCTGTTACCCATCGACTCATCAAGGTTTCTCTTGAAGAGTGTTAGTGAGGGGCTCTGCCTAATGTTGTTAGGAATTTTGTTCCAAAGCATGGGGAGTCTCTGTGACAGGACTCTATCCCTCCAGCATGTTCTATTTATTGTTGTGGTGAGGTTTAGCTCACTAGAGTGAGTGGCTCGCAGTGACTTGGATTTCTTTAGGTGAAGCATGTCCATCAATTCTGAGTTGGACATGGCTTTGTAAGTCAGGCAGAGATCACCTTTGAGTAAGCAATACACCACTGAGTACAGCCGGAGGTTTTCCAGTCGGGCTGCATAGGACATATGTTTGAGGCCAGTAATCCTCTTGGTGAGGTACTTTTGTGGTCTTTCCAGCTGTTAGAAGTGTCTTGTGAGGTACATCCCAAATGGGGCATTGTACTCTATGATGGGTCTGATGAGTGACAAGTAGAGGGGCATTATAACCTCTTTATTTCTAGATGCAAACCCTTTAGTAATTAGATGGGCTACATAGAAGGATTTCCTAACTACTTTGGCAATATGATTGTAAAAGGAGAGATTACTATCTACCTGGGTCCCCAGATCTCTTATTACCTCTTCTGTATTAAGGGGGCTGCCACCTATGTGGTAATTCATGAGTGTTTTGTTTTTCTCAAATGGGATGACTATGCATTTTTTGGCATTTAGCTTGAAACCATGACTTTGACACCAGGTGTCCGTATCAGTAAGGGCCTTTTGGAGAATGTCCGTGTCAGCCGGAGAGTCAATTATGGCTCCCAATTTGCAGTCATAGGCGAACTTGGTAAACCATAGTCCTCCTGTGTTTGCCTGTACTTCTGAGAAGTATATGCCGAACAATAGGGGTCCCAGGACCGAGCCTTGTGGGACACCACTTGTGACTGGTTTACAGTCGGACCTGGAGCCCGCTATTCTTATCGTCTGAGTTCTGTCTGTAAGCCAGTTGGCAACCCATCTCGTGATGTAGGGGTTTATGTTCAAGCTGGTGAGTTTTTCTATAATTCCTGAGTGGGGAATGGTGTCAAAAGCCTTGGCGAGGTCAAGGTAGGCTGTGTAAACCACCTTCCCCTCATCTATGGCCTTGGTGACTGTATTGGAGAAGTAAACCAGGTTTAGTAGGCATGATCTGCCCTTACCAAAGCTGAACTGGGTCAGGTCAAGTGTTTGGAGGTTCCCAATGTCTTTGTTAATGAGTTCCATGATGATGCGCTCCATAGCCTTGCAGACCAGGCTAGTCAGGCTTATGGAGCGATAGTTACCAGGGTCAGTTGTGGCCCCTCCTTTGTGGAGCGGAATAACTGTTGCTCTGCGCCATTCTATGGGCACGTAGCCTGTGGAGAGGCTGAGGTTGAACAGTGTGTTTAGGTGGGGGTTAGTTCGTTCTGTAGTTCATGCAAGATGCAGCCTGGGATGCCATCTGGCCCCATTGATGCTGTGCTTTTGGCTTTAGAAAGGGCTGTTTTCACCTGTGCGTCTGTCATTTCCAGGACAATACACTTTTCCGGTATTGTTGTGAGCCCTTTTGGGGGTGAGAGGGGGTGAAGTTTGGACTGAATCTATCTCCCAGGATGTTGGCAATATCAGTAGGTTCAGTATATTTTGTGCTATTTTGCACTAGCTCAGAGTATATCTGCGAGTTGCCACTTAGATTCCTGACATAGCTAAAGAAGGCTTTGTGGTTATCTTTCAAATCCTTGGCTTTTTTTCTTTTGAAGTTAGCCTTGGATGATTTTATGAGGGACCTTAGTTTCTTACTGATACTGATCAGGGATGTCTTTCTTTCTTGGGATTTGCTTTTTTTCTAAACTAGTTTCCTCCTACTATTGTATAGCCTGTTTATGGCAGAGGTCCACCAGACTGGTTTCCTTCTCTTAGGGGAGTGAGCCTTGGTTTTGCTAGAGATGACATGATCCATGCATCCTTGTAGGTGCTCAGAGAGTGCATTTGTAAAGGTTCCTGCATCATGGACACTGTTATCCTTTAGCGTGGGGGCTGTGAAACTTACCACATCTGTCTTAAGTAAGGTGAAGTTTGTTATAGAAAAGTTTTTCACTGTGGTTTCCTTGGTTGGGGGTGGTGGTGTGGTGTGATGTGGACATCCAGAGTGATTTGTTTATGGTCTGATCTAACCAGTGACAGGTTGACCTCAGGTGCGGAACACCTGTCGCCCATGTTGGTGATGACCAGGTCTAATATGTTTTCACCTCTGGTAGGGGAGTTTACCAACTGATCCAGGGCATTTGAGTTGATAAATTCCAGGAAGAGCTTGGCCTGGGAGTTTGCACTTGAGTAGTTTTCCCAGTTAACGGTAGGGTAATTGAAATCGCCAAATATCAGGGTGTTCGGTAGGACCTTCATGTTTTCCAGTGTCTCCAGAAAGGTGGAGTGGTGGTCCTGGGTCATTGAGGGTGATCTGTAACAGGCCACAATTTGCACTGCAGATTTGACCGAAGTTAGTTGCACATGGAGGTATCATACTGCGCCACTAACCTGGAGGTGTAGGTATCCTTGATGAATATGGATACACCCCCTCCTTTTGTGTTTCGGTCCATGTTCTGTGGCCGAAATGTGTGGTATGAGTTGTAGCCCGGTAGTGCTGGGGTGCTCTGTGGAGCCTTGAACCAGGTTTCAGTTACTGCACAGATGTTGACGTTCTCCATACTGAGGAGTGCTTTGAGCATGTGCATTTTGAGATTTAAACTCCTGGCGTTGAGTAGCATAACCGTCATTCTTTTATTTGTGCTGTTTATGGAGGTGGGTTTGACTTTTGAGCCTTGCCTAAAAAAGGCACTATGGGGGCAGTAAGAGCCTTGACCAGTATTCAAAAGCCTAGGGCTGACAGGTGCAAGCCATCTCTTGTGAAGCAATGAGGCTTGTCAAGCATGTTGTCCCAGGCTGACAGACACTGGATCCCCGTTGAATGACACCAGAAGCTTAGCCAATTGTTGAAATTGATTATTTTGTCTTTATACTGCAGTATCATTCATGGCGAGGGCAGGATGCTGCTCTGGGTCAGGGTCATACCCACCTGGGCTACATGATCAGAGAGCTCTTTCATGTCTCTTTTCATGTAGTCAAGAGAGGTACATCTCAGGTCATTCACACCAACATGAACAATGACAGAGTCATATTTGTACTTGTTCTGGAGTGACCTGAATGCTTGTGTTATGTGGCAGATTCTGGCTCCCGACAGGCAGCCAACAGTAACCTTCTCCTTGTCCAGCCTAGTGAGTGGGACGTCAGTGTGCCTGACTATAGAATCACCTATTACTAGTGTGTTAGGTATGGTATTTTGCCTTAAGGGCTGTGATTGTGCGGCACATTGATTTTGTGTTTTATGTGTTGTCTGGTTTGTGACGGGAGGTGCAGGTTTTTTGGGTGTCTGCTTTGGAGGTCTCTGATGCTTTTGCAGGTTTTTATTTAGAGCCTTTGAGTATGATTTCATGTATTTACATGTATTTTTTGCCAGTGCTGGTTTAGTAGGTCTATGTGAGGCTGGAGGTGTGGTGCAAGTGTTAACCTTCTCCTCATGACTGCCTGTTCCAGTCTTGGGTGGAGAGAGCTTAGCCTCCAATTTAGCTATATAATTGCATCTCTCACATATGTTAATTTTTGTGGTAGGGGAGGGTTGTCTGTGTACATAAGGCAGTTGTAACATTGCCTCAGGATACCCAGGTTCACCAGCTGGACTGGAGAGTATACCTGAAATTGCCCTTTGGTCATGCCTGAATAGTAGTTTGAGATGCTTAGTCACTTGGTTGGTGAGGAGTGAATAATGAGCCTTGCCCTGCTGGGCAATGAAGTGTCGGGGTATATTAGTGCTTGCTATTAGGTCTGAGCAAGTGCTGGACTGTAGGATGCTTTTTAAGTGCTTAGGTTGAGAGTTAGACTACTTTCAAGGGAAAAACTGAAGAGGAGACTTAGTGGAGCCGGGAATAATTTAGCCCTAGCTAACCAGCGCTGCCCGGATGTGCAAAACCGTGCGAACATGGTTTTTACAGCAGGGAAATGAAAGAGATAGAAATTAGCCCAAAATGGCCTATGATCAAAATACTAGTGGTGCCAATAATTTTTGAGGAAATGCATCTTTTCCAAAAGCAAAAATAAATTATCTTGTGATGTAGAATTTTACAATGCAGTTCATTAAAATTTATTGATTTTATACTGTCTCCTTGATAATGTAATTATGTTTTTCCATCATTTATGTCATTTTCTGTTTTCTAAGCATGTATTTTTGAGTAGTCTCCCGCATTCTTTCTGGAAGCAGGAAAAGTTATGCAGTGTTTGATATTCAAATTTTATACAAATTAGATGTCCTGATTTTTGGCTGAATGTGCCTCCTTTGCAAGGGCCTTTGCTCATATTTTCAATAAAAGTACTTATGATCCATGACTAAAATGAAACTTGTTATGATATAAATAAATATGAAAATACTTTCAAGCCCACATTCTAGACAGTGTTTCCATTCTTGATACATGTTTCTACATGTTAGACATATACTAGCTACTACAATTAAATTATAATGTAATTTATGTTTTTGTGTGTAGTATAATGCCCACATCTGCTAGATTTGCACCTATATCAAGCTGAATCTCTTTTTCTTCAGGATCAATGTATGATGTTACTGGGTCAGAAAATTAAACTGTCCTTTCTAAAACTTGCAGTGTACTGTCAAGATTCTCAGTCTAAATCCAAGACATGCCTTCCTAATGAGGTTCTTGAGCAGCTCAGAGATTGCCATTTTTTATGAAGTCGACAGTAGAATTAACTGTAGCACCCATACATGCTAGAACTTTCTTTATCGTACCATCTTTTTCATGATTGGGAGATGTGCTCATTTCTAGGAATGTGAATCCATATGTATCCATAAAACTCTGAGCTTACTGAACTTACTGAACTCACATCAATTACTTAAAGTCAGTGTCTTAAGTCTTTAAAACAATCTTAAACATGAGTCCTCCTTGTGTTCTCCCATATACCACTTTTACATATTCAGTATCTTGGAGGTACCAGGTGGATGTTTTTTTTTTTTTTTTATGAAAATATTTGCAGGCGAATACTAGTCTTTTATAGTATGTCAACCATATATCAAACATATATACATGAGCAATTATGTTAGATTTCTGATCTGCAGATAGACTTCCAACTGATGCAATAAGATTTAATGTTTAGCTTGCTAAATATTTTATTCTGCTCCTATCTTTAGTCAGTGTTTTGTGCAGAAAAATACTAATACTTTCAAACAGACTCCATGAAAATTTCCGTCTTTATTTACATGGAAGCAAGTTTGGATTAGTCACTCGCAATAAGTGTGCATTCATTAATATCAGATCGAAACCACCACAGGGAAAAAAGAGATTGTCAGTAACATCATAATTATATGATTTTGTGTATCCATTGCAAATACCTTATTAGGTGTCTTCCTGTCTCTATAAATTATTACTTCATCTGGACGTTTTTGGTTTTGGATGGATGACTACAGGTGATACCCATATTGCTGGTCCAATTACTGTTTCATATGTATCAGTGTTTTTCACCTTAGCTAGCCCTCTTCAACCATGGCTGCTATGGAGAAAGGTACTTTCCTGTGAGAGTAGAAAACGTACTTTACTGGTTCATCTATATGCAGCTGACTAGTAATTTATACTTGTTATATTCTTTGAAATATCTCTGCAAAATCTTCTTGTAGTCTCTTCACCTCAGATTTCTGTATCCCATCATTAGTTAGGAATGAAATATCTCAATTAATCCTAGCTTTTCTGCGGTGATAAAATCCACAGTGAACCTTGCAATACATAGAATTCTATCCTGATTGTTGTGTATTTAACCAGCAGTATAGTGTCAAATAATCCTGAGACTGGCAGAACTTTACTGTTGTAGGGAAAGATCATAATGTTACAGTCATAAATGGCTTAGGATTAATCCTGCAGAGAAATGATTCACTAATGAAACTGAATCAGTAAGATATAAAATAATATCAAATAATATATTGTATATGTAAATGGTTATATCACATTGGCCTTTCTTTGTTGAACTAATTACAGAATGCACACCTTTGTCTGTCATAACATAATTTCATGAATTTCATAATCTTTTTTGTGCATTTTGCTTGCAAGTAACTTCATTTTCAATTCGTTTTTTGCTTTTTGTTTATCATTTATATTTATTGATTATTTGGTATATATGAACTGTATTCATTATTTTTTTCTGTACCACTTAGTCAAATGGGTAATCTTGCAATAAAAATAGTACTGATGTTCTTTTCGTTAGGATGTATGTTTATAATGAAAATGAATCCTACATTTTCTGTGAATAGACCATTTACTGGCTTTTTGTACTACTTTTGTTTTCATGTTGGTTATTAATTTCTTTAAGCTTTAATTGCATGAGCATATGCTATTGCATTTACTTGTGCCTAAATCTGTACTAAATACTCCAGGTTTGGTTTACAGGCATCTATAGTTTCATGCTATACTCTAATCATTTGAAGAAAAGCTAAGCTGTTTTATAATTTTCCTTCTTAGTTTAGCAGAAACACATCTTTATATTTTTTATAACTTTGTATTAGTTTACATAAAGCTGCAGTTCTTGGCCATCTATCTTAAGCTGGTCTGGTGCAAGTCAAATGTTTCAATGACTTTCTCCTCTGCTCTCCTAAACGTACACATTTAAAATTGGATATTCTCCATTGACTAAAATAAATTGACCAGCTTTCTTTCACATCAGAATATTTATGTTTTCCAGCTACTACAGTGTCATGTATGTTTTCTACTGTTCATCTGCAAGATAAAAAAATAAAGTTTTTACCCTAATGTCACCAGTTACATTTACTGAAGTTACATAGTCGTCAAAATGTTGCCCTCATTTTTGTTACTTTGGACTGTGTACTTGCAGTTCACTATCAACAATGAAGGGCTCATTAAGGAACTAACATTTTATTTTAATAACTAGCTCTTAATTTTAAAACATACCTTTTTCGAACTGTGTCTATATCCGTCGCTTTGTAGCAACAAACAGTATAGCTTACCTTGGTGGTATCTGAGAGATACACTCCACCATGCCAATGAATGTTTTTCTGCTTTTGTTCAAGTCAGAATTTTTTCTCAGGACTGTAAATGTAAAGCTGGTTTTCTTGAATTAGTGATCATATGTGTGAGTGCACACGATCTATATGGGGTTGGCCATTGCACAGTCAGTCTTTTGTGGTCAGCTATGAGATG